>NC_083348.1:65115695-65415695 GCF_019175385.1 Lycium barbarum | reverse complement strand
CACTATGACTTTACCCTTTTTTTTCCTGAACTTTACAGGAATTAGCATTAAGTCCCCGAAGACAACCGGAGACCTAGCATTAAGTCCCCGAAAACAACCGGAGACATAGCATCAAGTCTCCGAAGACAACCGGAGACATCATTCGGCTATACAGCCTCACATGCATGAGTCGGACGGCTACACTACGACTTTACCTCATACTTCATCATTTACTTTACTGATTTTAACAACTTTACCCTGAACTTTACAGGAATTATCATTGAGCCTCCGAAAACAACCGGAGACATCATCCACTTTACAACTTTATCCTGGACTTTACGGGAATCATCATAAAATCTCTGAAAACAACCGGAGACATAGCATCAAGTCCCCGAAAACAACCGGAGACATAGCAACAAGTCCCCGAAAACAACCGGAGACATAGCATCAAGTCCCGAAAACAACCGGAGACATAGCATCAAGTCCCCGAAGACAACCGGAGACATCGCATGGCTACACGGCCTCACCTGCATAAAGTCAAACGGCTATACACTTATTTTTACTCCTTACTTCATTCCTTTATTTCATCATCTACCTTACCACTTTAATAAATTTACCTTAAAATTCGCAGATATCATTTATCATCGAGTCCCGGAAGACAGCCGGAGACCTTATCACTATCATCTTCCAATGCAACTAGAGATATTATCACGCCCCCAGCATACACATCACACATTCATTCAAGTCCTTGAAGACAACGAGAGACAACATTGGCCACACGGCTTCCTTTTCATTTTCACACTCATATTTACTGTCATTTTACACTCTTTATAATTTTACACTCTTTATAATTTTACACTCTCAACTTTATTATAATTTTGACAAGAATTTCAGTTTTGGCATAAAATACAACCTGCAGGGACGCAACACAACGTGGAACTTTATCTTACGCAGTGAACTGGGGCAAATTTGCTAAAGAGGAATATCAAACTCACAAGCAAAGGTCACGGATCTACTCTCGAACTCGACTCCGCCTACGTCCACAAACATGTGATACGTAGGTTATCCAAAAACTTTCTTTCATATACACCGCTAAGACTCTACTCAACCAACTCCTCTCAAAATCTTGTAAGCTTGTTTATATCCCAGTGTCTCCATAATTCAACACTGGGGCATTTTGGAGAATTTACATCGTGTCTAGTAGAGCCCTACTTATGGGTGTGTTGTGCATCACATTTATAATTAGGAGGCTATAAACATACGGTCCATTCTCAAACACTGTCGTCATCTGTCTTCGACCCGTGAGGATACAAATGACATCTCATCCAACATCTTTTCCAATCATTAACACCTCTCAATACTCCGTCAATCTTTGCTTCCCGACATCCTAAATTCCTTCTACCCACATAAATATTTTCCACCAATTCTCTAAAACCATATTTCCTTACAAATTCGTATTTTGTTGGTCGGAACAAAATTGGCTACTACATCAACTTCTTCGCTCGGAGACTCTTACATCATCTTCGGTCGAAGAGGGGCATCTGTTGACACCCAATTTTGTCCCTCCTTTATTTAATTTTATTTACTCGGGCTTCTAAATTTACTTACGAGCTAAATACTTTATTTTCACTATTTTTTTTTTTAATTTTATTGCTACTACTATTAATATCGCTACTTTTATTTTCAACATTACTAGTATTACTTTATCACAAATTTTAAATAGTTCGTCATCGTTTCATTTTCGGGTTTGAACTCGTTAAATTAATTACAAGACAGCGCTTTGTTAAATCCTTTTTTTTTATTTAATTATTAATTTTCTTCACATAGTAAATATTGTACTAGTTAAAGGCCCAAAAATAATTAAAATGAAGGAGGAATGACCATATTTTCAGCTAAATAAATGGCCCAAACGACTGAGCCCAATCTGTATGAAGTTTAAATTACATCAGCCCACACTCTAATCCCTTAACCTTTCAGCCCATTACCCACATCCTCAATAATTTACCCGTCCGGCCCAAATAATTCGGCCCCATCATCCACCACCCGACCGGCCCACCTTTTTGTTCTTCTACTCTAAACCTAATGAAACAAAAAAGAAGCCTAAGGGAAACAAGATAGCCGCACAGCCCTCTCTCTCTCATCTCTTCTCTTTTAAAAAAGAAAAAGGCTCCATTTTTCAACAATGGCAGATTCTTGTCGCCCCACTTTCGTGCAATCTTCCTCATTTTCGTGCTATCTTCAACGCTCCGGTCAACAAAAATGGCAAAAAAAAAAAAAAATACTTTCCCACTTTTTCCGAAACAAACCAACTTTAACGATTCGATTCTTGACTTCCAAACGGCTCCTTGAACTTTGTTTGGAGCCAAAATCTCACGTTCAAAAAGAAACCCTAACCTTTTCCTATAAATACATCTCTAGTTCTTACCCGAAGGGGGAGGGGGGGGAGACACGAATATTTTATCTCAATACAGTCTTTAGCTTCCCTTTGTTTTAATCTGGTTTTGAACTTTAAAAATCAGGAAAACACTTTTGTGGAAACATGAGAATTGTGACGAAAGATTAAATTCTTGAGTAGTCGATTAACTTTCATCGTTGCTCCGCAAGAACTTTAACTACGACAAAGGTGCTTTAATTTTTGACTCGAGTTTCGAATCTGTCAATACGAGAGTAGATTCGAGACCTCGACGCCCCATTTCACTGCACCAACAAAAGGTCAGCGTATTTTCTTTTACTTCAGTTCTAAATTTCTGATGTATTCATGTTCTGTTGTGCGTTGAGGTTGTTGGTTTCCTTCAGATTTTTTATTTGTTAAGTATCATGAAATGTCAGTGTCTGCTTTCTGGTTGCTGATGATGTTTAAATATAAAATATAAATCTGTGTCAATGGTTTTTTTTTCTTTTCGACTCCGTAGTTTGATTATGTACACATTGAGAAAGTATTGTTAATTTTCCTTTTACGTTAAAGGTATTCCGCATTAGCATGCTTAATGTTAGTCTTTGGTCGTGTTTAACTCGTATTTGTCATCATGTGTTCATTACTTCGCTAGAAGTCAGGAATTAAGTATTTAATAGATGTGTATGTTATTAGAAATCATGTGCTAGCACCCCTTCTCTTTGGTTGTTTGTAGGATTACTACTTGGGTTCGGCTCATGTAATAAACTATTACTTGCTTAATTACTGCTTAGTTGTTATTCATGGTTAACTTACGATGCTATTTATGGTTGACTTAGGAAATATATATATATATATATATGACGTATGTTCCGAAACCTTGCTCAAGTTTTCCTTTTCTTCACAATCTGCACACCATGTCCAAGCATGTAGTTTGACTTAAAATCCATATTTTTCTCGCGAGCAATTTTTTATTTTTTTTTTAATTATGTCAACCCAATGGTTAAAGTAAATGAGTTATGTCCTCTGAAGCTTTTGTGTGTCAAAACTTTTAACAGAGCAAAGAGTGTTTACTTTATGAAAGTAATATCCTTATCTTTTATATTTTACCCTCATTTAGAAATCATGTTCGTAGGATTTCAAATATCTCATAAGAAAACAGATTGTGACCAACTAAATGCACACTTATGTTAATAAATGTCTCTATTTGTTATTAATCTAAGGTGACGTTAGATGGAGGTGAAACATATTTTTTGTCCGCTCATAGATTAAAATGGGAACAACATTGTATGATTCTTTTGAAGTGATGATCTCATTGTTTTTGAAATCTGGTTTGTTGTACCTGATAGCAAGCCTTAATGCTCTTGTGTTTGATGTTATATAAAAGTATCTTGAGTGTCCATTAGGCTACAAAGTCAATAAATCAGTGCTATTCTTGTTTTGTGTATCTCATTCTTTTGTGAGAGCTACGTCTATTCCTCTAATTTCCTTTTGTTTTTTTCTTTTTCTTTCTTCTTTTTCTTTTTCTTTGTTTGCATATGCACTTGGAGCGAGATCGAGTCTTGGTACAAGACTAACCACCATACCCGGGCATGGAGTCGACATCTCTTAAATACATCGAATCTACCAAGAGGAATGAGCAAAATTCGCTCGGGACCTTCCATGGCAACCTTCTCTTTACCAGTCATGCCATCTTCATTGTTTCCCCTTTTAAATATAATTGCTGGTTTACTTGTTTGGTTTATCCCAGTTTGGGATTGCAGGATAAACTTACAGTCAACATAGGTTGTTTAATCATTTAGACTATCCCACTTTAGTTAATAGCTAGTGAAGTACTTCCTTTTCCCCGTAGAATGTGCCTTATAAGCTGCAGATCTTTAAAAGTATCAACTGGGCACGGCTAGAAGTGAACAATGAAAAAGGACTTTTTCACAAAGTGTTTTGGTGCATCTCTGGAAAAAAAAAAACAAGTTTACAATGTTTTGGAAGCCTCTTTTCTCGCCAAGTTACTTTTTTTAACAAAGAAAGATATTGCTTATAAAGTTACTTTTCAAATTTACATTAGCTAATCTGCACAATTACCTGTCTTATTTGATCACTCTGAGCAATTTAAATCAATTGACACTTTATCATTGAATTATTTCAAAGGCATATTAGTATATTGACTAATACAACATATTTTCTAGTATAACATGGCTAAAGTCTTTTCTATAAATTACTTCCTCATTTAATTTAAAAAGCCGCCTTATATTCTCTATTTTTGAAACTTCGACAATATTTACAAACTATTTTCCTAAATATTTAAAATGTTATATTTGCATTTTTAGGCCTTGATTAATTAACCTAAGTCCGGTCGGTTAACCATTGTTAATGGGTCTTAAAGGGTGCCTAATACCTTCCCTTTAAACTAATTGAACCCTTGCCTAGAATCTTAAGTTTCGCAAACTTTTAAAACAGAGTTAACTTTAAAATAACTTTAATAAACTTTAGGTGTCCTAATTCACCATAAATAATTAGGTGGCGACTCCTTAAAAACAACATAAAAATAGGAATCTCCAATACGTCGTACTTCTAATTTTAACCTCCGGGTAAAAATGGGGTGTGACATTTATCCTTATAGAAAAATTAAATTCGAAAATATTATAAGACTATGTCTGTGTTTACCCAGAATTTGGATAATCAATTAAATTTGTGAGTGGGTATAATATATGTGGTTAAGACTCAATCTACTTGATAAAAGAAAGATATAAATATAGATATAATACGACGGGAGCAATGATAATCGATGGTTTGCTATATACTTGTATGTTCACTAATGTGTGAGTGCTATTCGATTGAAGTGATGCAAGAAATGAACACAACAAATGTGACCGAAATCAGGTGTTTGAGAGAGAGATCTTGTATATATATTTCTATTACAAAGTGTTCTTGGTGTAAGGAAGCCAACCCCCATAAGGAGAGGGATGATCTCTATTTATAGTGTTGCCTCCATGGGATTCATACAATGCTAATCATTAAAAAATAAGAGAAAGGACGACTCTGAGTGGGTTAGGTTGGCTGTACTGTCTGACACACGCATGGTGGGTGGTTGACCATGGCAGGACGCTACCAACGCATGGCTCACGCGCAACGGCTCTTCCGGACCAACGACCACGGATAATCGGACTAACGGCCTCGACCGACCCGGTGATGAAGAAACCAGATCAAATGGTGCCTCTGCTTAGCCCCGGTCATAGCGCTCCTCCGGTTCAGAATGGAAGTCTTCGTGTATGCTCTTGTCCTCTTCTTCCTTCAGATCCTTGTCTCACCGGTTTACACTTATCCGGTTTTTACCGTATACAGTTAGTCCCCACACTTTCCGAACCGAAGTTTTATCGGAGTAACGGGAAGTGGAAGAATCAAGAAACTGGTGATTCCCTTAAGCCATAGTTATCTTCTTCATTTTGGCGGGAACAGTTGCGTCACATTCCCCCTTTATCGGCCACGTGTCTTATCCCGGATGGCCGATTCTGACAACCGTCGTACGCACGTCGTTACAAGTCATTCCACATTAATTATGGGGCACGTGGCGCTACCCGGTTGGTTGGGGAATCGTAACCGTCATAGCCCTTACCTATATAAGGCTCTTTCACCTCTTCACTTTGTCACTTTCACGATCCGTTCCCTCTTCATTTTATCCCCTTACTGCACTTCTTCATCTTCACCACGTACAATCTCCATTCACAGCAAGTTTTTCGTTGATGTATTGCATCAATTACGTAAAAAAGAAACAACTTTGCTACCATCTTTGCTAGCTACTTAGGCTCGAGTGTCGCTGCTTCCTACTCCGCCATTTCTTGAATCATCTGTTCCTTCTCTCTTTTTTAACTTCCTTTCTGACTCTACTGAACTTCTCTTTTTCACATTTCCAAATGTCTGAAACCATTTCCCATGATATTCCCTCGGTTTCATCCCCGGGAACCGAGGCTGCGTCTTGGCTAAAGCGAAGAGCTCTTTTGAGCCTACGGCTTCGGACATAATACTGGCCAAACCCAACTTTAATAAAGACCTCAAGGTTGAAAAACCTTCGTCGGTGTCCGACAGGGGATTCGATGTGAGGCGATACCCCTCCTCCATTACCGAGGATAAGCTCGACCTGGTCCGGGCTGACTGCGGGTGGCATACGCGTTCGGTTCAAGTCTTCGCCCCTGGGCCGGACGAATCAGTCACCGACCACCGGAAAGGCTTTTTGTACGTTTATACTTACCCCTTCACTCTCAAACTCGACCCTCCGATCGACCCGGTCATCTTGGACATGTGTCGGACTTACGGCGTGACCTTGGCTCAAATCGGCCCGATTGTTTGGAGGGTCGTGGCGTGCCTCCGGTTACTGGCCAATAACGCCGAGAAAGAGTTCACGTTGGCCCATTTGATACGCATATATTCCCCGAGGCTATTCCGGGGCGGCGTAATAAAATTAGCAAAATGCAGCCGGAACCCCTTTTTCTCGAAGATGGATGAAGACAGAGACTGAGGCTGGTTGGAGCGGTTCGTCCGGGTGCGGACCTCGGACATCATCCCGAATGATTTCATGCCCCTCCCGGAAGAGTGGAACAACAAGCGTAAGTCTGAACTTCGATTTATTGCCTTTGTACGTTTTTTCATTCTTCGGTCTTATTTCCGCACTGCTTTTCTTATATTTATTAGCCAACGGATATATTCCTCCGGCCGTCCGTAACCTGAGTGAATGGGTCACGGCACTCCTCAGCCAGTATGACCACGACAATCGGACATGGGCCCACCTGGCACGCGGCTGATGGGTCGCCCAAAATCACGGTAGTGTTTTGCTTTTACCCGTGTTTACTGCATTTTTCACTATCCGTACTCATTGTCTCTTAGGCTTTCAGGTTTGCCCAAGGGCTCTGTGGATCCCAGACCGGAGTCGGGCGCCGAACCCACAGCGTCGGCATCTGAGTTCGATTCAGCGGGTGCGTCTCGTGCCCTTGCTGCTGCTGCTGCTGCTGCTGCCAAAAGAAAGAGGCCCTCGGAGAGAGGGCAAAAGTCGACGAAGAGGGCGAGGAGCGTCGCCCGGACCTCCCGGGATGAAGCAGAGCTCGATATCATTATTCGGAGAGTTGATGCCGATTCTCCCGTGGCTCCGATCCCCGAGGAGGCTGTTGCCGTTTCACCTCTTCCTTCTGCTGCTGAAGGACTTCTGGTTCCGGTCTCACAAACAGGTGCGGAAGAAATTCTTTCCCCAGCTCCTCTAAGGTCGATTGACTTTGTCGACATTACAGGTGAAACTTCTTCTGAAGAAGCTCCCCTGCAAAGGATAAGGAAGTCCGGGGAGGCGGCCGCTGCTGAAGCCGGTCAAAGGACTAGGCCAGTCCCGGAGATCGAAGTCCCCGTTGGCGTCAATCTGACGCCAGAGCACGAGCCTACCGCAACTACGGAACCCCCGAGCTATGCCGAAGATATTGAGGCTGCTCCAAGTTCCTCTGCCTCGGCTCCACGGCCTGACGATTTCGACGATATGTTCTCGGGCACCTCTCCCGCTACCGGCGAAGCTACTGGATTCGGGCATCTCCCTATCCCTCGGGCCACGAGGTCGGCCAGCCGATCCTCCGAATCCGGGGCTAGGGACAGCTTGGTGCATATTTTCCCGGCGCCAAGCGTGGAACCTAGGAGAACAAAGTCGGTTGTGGTCACCGTCCCCGAGGACTGCAGCTTCCTTTCTCGCCCGGTGGGCGTAGCGAGCTATCTGAGGCCTCTTGTCTCGGATTTGGACAAGCGGAAGATGACCGGGGTCACCTGGCAATGCCTCATCAACGAGGGTATGCATGCGGGCAACCGGGTAGGATTTTAAGCCGTTTCTGCTCACCTTTACTGAGGATTTTAACCCTGTCCCGTTAAAGTTTTTAACTTGCTTTCTTTTGCAGAGTGTGGTGCTTGTAAACGAGGCCTTCGTCCGCGCCCAGCAAGAGATGGATGATCTTAAGGGCCAATTGGATGCCCAGGGCCGGGAAACGGAGAAGTATCTGCACCTTCTTCGGGAGAAGGAGGAGGAGTTGAGCCGAGCAGTCGCTCTTTCCAATCTTCAGCCCGAGCTTGACGCAGCGAAGGCCGAGAACCGTCAGCTGAGGAGTGAACTGGTCATCATGACCGAATACAATCGGAGCCTCGAAGCTGAGAAGATCGGCCTTAACCGGGATAACGCTCAAATTTCCTCGAGGCTCGGTGAGCTTGTGACCACTTTCTCCCAACTCCGGGAGGAGCTAGATTTGGTGAAGTCGGACGCTGCGGGCTTGGCCAAGAGGAACCGGTTGCTCGAATCCGAGAGTGCCCGGCATCAAGAGCGTGCTAAGGTGTTCGAAGAGAAAGCGGAGAGCAGGGCCCGGATGTGCGATGATCTGAAGAACGAACTTAAGGAAACGGCCGATGCAAATGACACCCTCGAGGCCGAGCTTCAATCGGCCATCCAGATGCAGAATGTTCTTGGGGAGGCTCGGGATGCCCTAGCAGCGAAGTTAGCCCAGGCCGAGGCTAATTTGGACGAGGCTCTAAAGAGCGTCGAGGCCACCGAGGCTCAGGCTACTATTGTTGCTGAGTACGAAAAGTGGAAGTCTCGGAGGATTACTCTTGAGCAAGCCGAGCATGGCTTTACCGATCTTCCAGCCCTTATTGCCGAGGCTAAAAGGGTCGAAGGAGAGGCTAAGGATGCTCTTGGTTCCGACTCCGATGACTCTGAGCGGATAGAGTCTGAGCGCTCCGGTTCCATCCATTCCGAGTAGATTAGGGCTTGCACTTGGCTTTTATCTTTATTTTATTTTTTGCCTCTGTAGGACTTTGGTTTTCCGATGTAAAAAACATCCCTTTGTATAAATGAAAAATGCATCTTTCTGGTTTCCTTGTTTGAATGTTTGCTATTACTTTTGCCAGAAGTGTTGGTCCGTTTTGAGGGCGAGCTGGCTCGTGGTTGTTAGTTCGCCGTGCCCGTAGGACTTACCCGACGCTTTTTTAGAATGAATAGACTCGTAGTCGTTAATTCACTGTGCACGTAGGACTTACCCGATGCGTTGTGATTCAGATGTCTCCGAAACACGATAGGCATTTCCTTAGGGCCGGTATATCTTCGGCCTTGGCTAAATTTTGACGTAACAGTCCCCGTTTGGGGAAGTTTATCAAATTTTGGCTCGGATCATTGTGACCTCGTTGCCTTAGTCGAATTTTTTAACGATTTAGGCTCGGTTCGCTATGAGCTCGTTGCCTTTGTCGAATTTCGACCATTGTGCCCGGTATAGGGCGTATGAATGAAGCAGTGTCGAAATACAGCGGTTATCACCAGGGTAAAGTCAATTTATCAAAAAGACACCCGAGATATTGTTGTCCAAACTTTCGACAGTTTTGTACTTGCAAAATGTTTGTTCACATGCGAATTTTCATTCCTTTCGCCTTTGCCGTAGCAAATACTAAATGGGACACGATTCATTATGATCGTTTGGTCCTTACATCGAATGCTAAATGGGACACGATTCATTATGATCGTTTAGTCCTTACATCGAAGGCTATGGCCGGTGGCCGGGATAATTTTGCCGTAGCAAGTGTTGAGTTTCTCCGTCTTCTTTGACTGGGGTAATCTTCGATGTGGGAATAGTATTCCCCTAGCACTTATCCGAGTTGCAAGGTCGGGTGAGTGCAATTAAGTCCCCACTCGGAGGGCGTGACCTCGATGGTCTGGGCGCTCATCCCTTATTTTTGTCAAGTAACACGTTGTACTTGTTGTCTCATTAAAAACCTTGTCGGAAAACCCATTTTGGGACAAAACCTTACTAAGGAAAAGAGTGCAACACGTGTTTTCAGATTTGGGTTCTCTGCTCTGCCTGGTACTTGGCTTTCTGCAAAAAAGCAAAGGTCACAAATAGAGAAAACAAGGGGTATTCTTACCTTAGCAGTAGTATCTCTTTAGATGAGCCACATTCCAGTTACTGCGCAACCGCTGCCCGTCCATGGACTCTAGCTGGTATGATCCCTTGCCCGTTACCTAGGTTATCTTGTAGGGACCTTCCCAGTTCGGGCCCAGTTTTCCTTCGTTGGGGTTCTTGGTGTTCAAGGTAACTTTTCGGAGTACCAAGTCCCCAACTTGGAAGTGACGAAAATTGGCTCTCCGATTGTAGTACCTTTCCACCCTTTGTTTTTGAGCGGCAATACGGACCAACGCGTTTTCGCGAAGCTCGTCCGTGAGGTCGAGTCTTACAGCCATGGCCTCCCCGTTTGATTCCTCGGTTGCATATCGGAACCGGAGGGTCGGTTCACCAACTTCTACGGGGATAAGAGCTTCAGCCCCGTAAACCAACGAGAAGGGAGTCTCCCCCGTGCTCGATTTTGATGTAGTTCTGTAAGCCCATAATATCTCCGGTAATATTTCTCTCCAATGATGCTTTGATGCTTCGAGTCTTTTCCACAGATTTTGGATTATTGTCTTGTTCGTGGATTCCGCTTGTCCGTTTGCACATGGGTGATACGGAGTTGATACAATTTTCTTGATCTTCAACCCTTCGAGAAACTTGTTGACTTTGCCGCCTACGAATTGGGGCCCGTTGTCATAAGTTATCTCGGCGGGGATGCCAAAGCGACAGATGGTGTGATCCCGTATGAAGTCGATGACCTCCTTTTCTCTGATTTTTTCAAAGGCCTGCGCTTTAACCCATTTGGAGAAATAATCAGTCATAAACAAAATGAAACGGGCTTTACCTGGTGCCCACGGCAATGGGCCGACGATGTCCATTACCCACTTCATGAAAGGCCAGGGTGACACCACCTAATGCAATAGCTCTCCGGGCTGATGAATCATCGGAGCATGCCTTTGACACCCATCGCATTTACGGACAAAATATTTTGAGTCTTCGTCCATTCGGTTGCAATAGTAACCGACCCTGATAATCTTTCGGACCAGAGCATCGGCACCGGAGTGATTGCCGCATGTACCTTCGTGCACCTCTCTCATCACGTACTCCGTCTCCCCGGGGCCCAAACACTTGGCCAACGGTCCGATGAAAGACCGTCGATGTAATTGGCCGTCCACCAAGCAAAAACGGGCAGCCTTGGTCCTTAGTGACCGCGATTCTTTTGGTTCATTTGGGAGCTTACCATCACGCAAGTAGTCGATGTATTTGTTGCGCCAATCCCAAGTTAAACCCATAGTGTTTATTTCAGCATGTCCGTTTTCTATGGCTGTGTTTGACAAGTGCACCGTCGCCCCGGGGTTAATTTCCTCCCCTTCGACCGAGGATCCCAAATTTGCCAATGCATCGGCCTCGTTGTTCTGCTCCCTCGGTATGTGCTGCATGGTCCATTCTTTAAATCGATGCAGTACCACTTGGGTTTTTTCAAGATACCTCTGCATCCGTTCGTCTTTGACCTCGAAGACGCCGTTCACCTGGTTCACGACCAAAAGCGAATCGCATTTTGCCTCGATTATTTCGGCCCCCATACTTCGAGCCAATTCCAAACTTGCAATCATAGCCTCATACTCGGCTTCATTGTTAGTCAATTTAGCAGTTCTAATGGACTGTCGAATGGCATCCCCGGCCGGGGTCCTAAGGACGATCCCTAGCCCGGAACCTTTAAGGTTCGAGGCTCCGTCCGTATGTAGAGACCAAATGCCCGAGGCCTTTCCCGAGGTCAGCAGAAGCTCTCTCTCGACCTCGGGGACCATAGCCGGGGTAAAATCTGCCATGAAGTCGGCCAAGATCTGGGATTTGATGGTCGTTCGAGGTTTATATTCGATATCATAACCGCTAATTTCTACAGCCCATTTGGTTAACCTACCCGACAATTTCGGTTTATGCATGATATTTTTCAGAGGGTAAGCAGTTACTACACATATTGGATGGCATTGAAAATAGGGCTTGAGCTTTCTAGAAGCGCTTACCAATGCCAATGCCAATTTTTCCAAATGGGGATAACGGGTCTCCGCATCCCCCAAAGTTCTACTCACGTAATAGACAGGGAATTGTGTACCTGATTCTTCTCGGACCAAGACGCCACTTACCGCTATCTCGGAGACAGCAAGGTAGAGAAAAAGCGACTCGTCCGCCTTCGGTGTGTGCAGCAACGGGGGGCTAGACAAGTACCTCTTCAATTCCTGTAGAGCTTCTTGGCACTCCGGTGTCCAAACGAAGTCGTTCTTCTTCCTCAGTAAGGAGAAGAAACGATGACTCTTGTCCGAAGACCTCGATATGAAGCGACTCAATATCGCTATCCTTCCGGTGAGCCTCTGTACTCCTTTGACGTTATTCACTACCTCGATATCCTCGATGGCCTTGATTTTGTCCGGGTTGATTTCAATACCCCGGTTTGACACCATGAAACCCAAAAATTTACCGAATCGGACACCGAAGACGCATTTTTCCGGGTTAAGCTTCATGTTATACTTGCGGAGCACGTCGAAGGTTTCCTGCAAATGCTTCAAATGGTCCTCTGTTTCCAGGGACTTAACAACCATATCGTCAATGTAAACTTCTATTGTTTTTCCTATTTGTTCTTCGAACATCTCATTAACTAGGCGTTGGTAAGGTGCACCGCCATTTTTTAGGCCAAAAGGCATCACATTATAGCAGTAAGTCCCGTACCGGTTAATGAAGGACGTTTTCTCTTGATCTCCCGGGTGCATCCGAATTTGGTTATACCCGGAGTAAGCATCGAGAAAACTTAACATCTCATGTCCGGCCGTCGCATCGATCATTCTATCGATGTGAGGCAACAAAAATGAGTCCTTCGGGCATGCTTTGTTTAAATCCTTGTATGCGACACACATTCGAAATTTATTACCTTTTTTGGGCACCACTACCATATTAGCAAGCCAATCCGGGTATTTCACCTCCCGGATAGAACCTATTTTTAAAAGCTTTGTTACCTCGTCTTTTACGAAGGCGCGTTTTGCTTCTGCCATGGGCCTTATTTTTTGCTTCACCGGGGAAAACTTCCCGTCCAAGCTGAGCTTGTGAGTTGCTACTTCCGGTGATATACCTGTCATATCTATATGTGATCATGCGAAGTAATCGGCGTTAGCTCGAAGAAACTCAATTAACTTGCTCCTGAGCTCCGGGGTAAGCCCCGTGCCCAGGTATACCTTTATGTCCGGTAGGTACTCGAACAGGATGATCTGCTCCAGCTCCTTTACAGTTGACTTGCTTGCATCCGAGTCATCTGGCATGACGAACGATCTGGGTACCTCGAAATCATCCTCTTCATGCACTGGATCTGACCCGGTGTGCTTTGATTGCTATTGGGCGCGCTCTCCTCCGGTTACACCCTTTTCCTTCTGAACCGATTCTATGGGCCGAGGCGCCGCTTCCTCTACTGCGAACATTTCCCTTGCAGTGGGCTGTTCACATCGGATGGTTTTTACCCCTTCCGGGGTGGGGAATTTCAGCAACTGATGCAGTGTTGAGGGCACGGCCCTCATACTATGTATCCAGGGTCTGCCCAGTAATGCATTATACTTCATGTCCCCTTCGATCACGTAGAACACCGTTTGTTGAATGGTGCCATCGACGTTTACAGGCAACGAGATCTCCCCCTTTGTGGTTTCACTTGCCATATTGAACCCGCTTAGTACCCGGGCTACCGGTACGATCTGATCAAGCAGCCCTAGCTGTTCGACCACTCTCCACCGGATGATGTTGGCCGAGCTACCTGGGTCAATCAAAATACGTTTAACCTTAGTCTTAAAGATAAGTACAGAAATTACCAATGCATCATTGTGCGGTTGCATGATGCCCTCTGCGTCCTCGTCGTCGAAGGAGATCGAGCCCCCAGATAAGCGATCTCAGATGCGCTTTTCACGAAAAATAGAAACCTTGACCCGTTTCATTATCGGGCCCCGAGGGGCATCGATACCCCCAACTATCATGTTGATTGTATGTTGGGGTTCCACTGGCTCGGCCCTTCGATGCGCTTCCCTTTCCTTGTAATGACTTTTGGCTCGTTCACTCAGTAGATCTCGGAGATGACCGTTCTTTAGTAACCGGGCTACCTCTTCTCTCAACTGGCGACAATCCTCGGTTCTGTGACCATGGGTTCCGTGATATTCACACACCATGCTCGGGTCCCGTTGGCCCGAATCCGACCTTAAAGGTTTCGGCCATCTTACATCCGGGATGCGACCGATGGCCGAGACGAGGCTCGAAGTACTAACGTTGAAGTTGTACTCCGATATCTTTGGCAAACACTTGTTACCGGCAGAACTTCCGGCATCGCTCCTGAATAAGAGACCCCGGCTGTTTGACGGGCGTTCGACCCGCTTACTACCCCGACCTGAGAAACGGCTTGGGCTCACCCTTGACTTCTCCGGCCTAAAACTTTGCCTCTCCGAATGGGAGTATGGCCTATACCTTTCCTTCGATGATTCGGCCTTTGTTTCGTAACCCTTCCTTGGTTTCTCAAAACTTCTATCCACATTTATTGGGGCCGGGGGGGGCTCGAATTGATCATCCTCCACCCGAATCTTCGACTCGTACCAATTATGGACATCGGCCCATGTCACAGCCTCGTATTCCAGCAAGCTTTCTTTTAATGTGAACGAAGCTGTTGAACTTAGAACATTGAGTCCCTTTGTGAAAGCTTGCGCGGCCCATTCCTCTAGAACCGGGGGGAGTTCCATCCGTTCCCTTTGGAACCGGTTAACGAACTCACGCAGTAACTCATCGTCTATTTGGGTTATACGAAAAATATCGGCCTTGCGGGCCTGTACCTTTTTGGCACCGACGTGGACCTTGATGAAGGCATCGGCGAGCATTTCGAAGGAGGTAATTGAATGCTCGGGTAGATGGTCGTACCACGTCAACGCTCCTTTTGACATGGTTTCCCCAAACTTCTTCAGCAGTACCGATTCAATTTCGTCCTCCTCCCTATCATTACCCTTTATGGCGCATGTGTATGAGGTCACGTGCTCGTGCGGGTCCGCTGTGTCGTCATATTTCTGGATATCCGACATTTTAAACCTCTTCGGGATTAATTTCGGGGCCGCACTAGGAGGAAAAGGCCTTTGGATGTACCTCTTCGAATCCGACCCTTTCAGTAAAGGCGGAGCCCCTGGGATTTGATCCACCCGAGAGTTGTACGTTTCGACCCTCTTCTCGGTCGTGTCTACCCGTTTTGCCAAAGTTTCGAGCATTTTTAGAACCCCGGTCGAGGATCCAGCTCCGGATCCATTGCTCTCAATGACACGTGCCTCCTCCCTTCTGGGTTCAGCAGCACCGCTAGTTTTTTCCGGGGTCGTTGTATCCCCTCCGTTCTGCAACCGGGCTATTGCGATTCCCTGTTCGGCAATCACCGCTCTTTGCTCCTGCAACATTTCAAAAATTAAACGTAGGTCAATATTATCATTGGGTGTACCCGGTTCTTTCCGATCCTGTGCCCGGGACAGGGTAACAGAATGGTGGGTATTTAGAGGATCAGTGGCCGGTAAAGTGGCATTCTCCTGGTCTACGGTGTTTCGTTGGTTGAGGCCCTCCCTCGAATTAATGAGGTTAGGATGAGATGGGTTTAGTGGTCCTCGTGGATCGCTTCCTTCGTTTTTGGCCACGATTTCGTTGTTGTTAATGTGACCGGATTGCCCATTGTCAGCCATTTAGTCCGTTTTTTCAAATACGAACAGAAGGTGTTTTTGATTTAGATGGGTAAGGTAGAGATCAAGACAGAAAGCCACTATTATCCTAGCCCCACGGTGGGCGCCAAACTGTTTACCCCGAATTTGGATAATCAATTAAATTTGTGAGTGGGTATAAGATATGTGGTTAAGTCTCAATCTACTTGATAAAAGTAAGATATAAATATAGATATAATACGACGGGAGCAATGATAATCGATGGTTTGCTATATACTTGTATGTTCACTAATGTGTGAGTGCTATTCGATTGAAGTAATGCAAGAAATGAACACAACAAATATGACCGAAATCATGTGTTTGAGAGAGAGATCTTGTATATATATTGCTATTACAAAGTGTTCTTGGTGTAAGAAAGCCAACCCCCATAAGGAGAGGGATGAGCTCTATTTATAGTGTTGCCTCCATGGGCTTCATACAATGCTAATCATTAAAAAATAAGAGAAAGGACGACTCTGAGTGGGTTAGGTTGGTTGTACTGTCTGACACACGCATGGTGGGTGGTTGACCATGACAGGACGCTACCGACGCGTGGCTCACGCGCAACGGCTCTTCCGGACCAACGACCACGGATAATCGGACTAACGGCCTCGACCGACACGGTGATGAAGAAACCGGACCAAATGGTGCCTCTGCTTAGCCCCAGTCATAGCGCTTTTCCGGTTCGGAATGGAAGTCTTCATGTATGCTCTTGTCTTCTTCTTCCTTCGGAGCCTTATCTCACCGGTTTACACTTATCCGATTTTTACCGTATACAGTCTGCATCCGATGCATTATACAAAATAGTAATAAGTCCAATAGTATTTTATAACTATTGGCTTAATTTTTTTTATTTTTTTTTTAGATGACTCTAGCTCGATTTATTCGGATTAACTAAATTACTCCATTATGTCCTCGCTATTATTAGGCATGTGTGAACGGGAGCGGATCTAGGGAGTGGGATGTTCACCCGAACCTCCTCATTAAGAAAATATATTGTATACTATCATAAGGTATATATAATTTTTAAATTTTTTATGTACATATATAATCCCTTGAACGCAAGAGAGGATGGCTTGGATAATTAGAAAATTCAAAAATCACGTTGAAGTTTCAAGTTCAAATCCCAAAGGCTCTATCTTTATTTTTTGAATCTCATTAGTGAAAATTTTGGATCCACAAATGCGCGTGACTACTTGATCTTCAGAAAACTTCACTCTGGCACATCAATCTTGAAACTATTATTGTAAGAGTGATTAGAGAATAATAGACAAAAGAACAGCAGTCATGTTTTATATATTCTCCAAAACATATTTTACACGTTGCAATAACATATAACTAAAATTAACATAGATATTAGTGGATGAATAACTATCTTGACTAAGACTAGAATTTAACTCGGATATAGCAATTACGTATGC
The DNA here is from genome assembly GCF_019175385.1 of Lycium barbarum. Classification (NCBI taxonomy): domain Eukaryota; kingdom Viridiplantae; phylum Streptophyta; class Magnoliopsida; order Solanales; family Solanaceae; genus Lycium; species Lycium barbarum. The sequence continues at coordinate 65,398,276 of NC_083348.1, read as the reverse complement.
TAAGTTTTCATTATAGAAATTGTTTTCCGTACGTTATTATGTATATGGATTTGACTTATATACGCGAATTTTTTATGACAAAAGATTATACTATTAATGCATCTTTTTGATGTTGCAATTAGTGACTATTGAGGAATTCGATTTCCTAGCAAAAATATGCACGTGTTCATGTTTAATTTCTTGTACTCTCTCTAGGGGCGCATGTACAATTCTCGATCTGGGTTCAATTGAAGCCATAACTTTCAACGTGGAGTATAAATTATGTGTAAAAAATTATTAAAATTGTAATAAATAGTAGACATGAATCCACATAACTTTAAAATATAATTAATGGGTCCAATATTAAAAATCTCAAGAGGTTGAACCCACAAACAAGGACGGCTCAATGGAATTGGTGACCTAAAGCCAAATCTTAATAAGAGATTTCAAATATCATCTCGTGCACCACATGCGCATCCCATGCGCCTCACGCGCATCTCATGTCAAATAGAAAAACAAAAAAAAAACACATGTGGAATTCATTTAGGTCCTTGCATTTGAATCTTGCTTAAATTTGTAATTCATTTAGGTCCTTGAATCTTCTTCGGATTTCTATGGAGGCTCTGATCTTTACTATATATGGAGGCACCAATATTGCTGGTAATCAATAATCATACTCCTCTTTATTAATTTCTCGTGTGTTCTTTTTAATCTTTTTTACTGTTAGTTATCTGGAACTAGGATATGCCCGTTTGGAATTAACACGTCCTGAGTCATTTTGACGCCACAATATTTTTTCTCTTTTTGCCCAGATGCGGTTTAAGACCTTGTGGCCTAAAGCCAAACCTTAAGAAGGAGCTTTAAAGTTTTTATATATATATATATATATATATATATATATATATATATATATATATATAATTTAAGTCCGTTGATTGTTGATGTGCGACAAGTTACAATTTGAGTTTTGCATCCCAAACTTTATACATGATCATTGAGATGAGACTTCTAAACTAGTCCTAAAGTTCAAGGGATGTTGGGGAGAGATACTTGATCCATATTGTGAACGGGTACAAACGGAGAGCTTGAATGCACTGCTTTCAGTTGCCATACAATGCTTCTCATCGAATCCTGAGGAGAGGTCCACCATGCACAGAGTTGTACATATTCTTGAATCTGTCACGATACACTGTTCGGTGTCCCAGCGACTTCTATGATTCGAACTCTGTTTGAAGGTTGTAACTAAAATTAGAAGATAATTTAATGTTGAGCGTGAAGAATAGTACAATCATATTTATAGGGAATCAAGGTTTGCAACAATCAACAGTGTACTCTGTGTAGTCATTCTTTCTGCAGATTCGCCCCAAAAAAAAAAATGTCAATCTCTACTGCATCACTTTTCAAAATTTGAGTTGCCAATTAGTCGTCATGGGATTCTTTAGTGGGCTTTTAAAACTTATTCTCTATCTTCTTGAGCTGCAAAGTTATTAATTAAATTTATAATATTATTTTTTAATATGTATATTGAGTTTTGAATAACCTAATTCATATCATTTAGTTGACATTTACTTTTTCTTTAGAAATTTTCACAAAATTGTCTCAAAGACATAATTGTTTAGTAAATGATCATCTTTTTATTTTTCTTACAACTAATGGATCTTTTAGACCATGATCTAAATATCTCTTTTGGCAGATTGAAAATATTAGATTATGTTCTAAAAAAAGTTAAGTTATTACAAACTTCAAACGACAACCTACTATTTTTCTGTAAGGTGAAGATATGAACAAACATTAGACGATAACTAAATGTTATCCTGTTTCGGAAGAACTCTATTTACACAACTTTTAAAATTAAAGACAATTTAAATAATGACCAGAAAAAGAATATTGCGTAAATCAGACCTTTTTCTTTAATAATTACTAGGCTACATAATGATTTTATCATATAAAACCAAAAGTTTGGGGCCTAAATATTTTGGAGGCTTGGGGCTTCGGTTGCTTTACCCTGAAGCCACCCCTGTCCACAAAGTTTAAATACTGGGCCCACCTCTACTTTCTCTATACATTAGAGAACTTTTTTTTTTTTTGTGCAAATTTTAAAGACCACCATTTTGAGGGGTAAAAATTAAAGATCACCTCCAGCGAAGGGAAATCCTGCAAATTGCCCGAACTTTTTCAATTCTTTCAGCCCATCCAATGCTTTAGCCACGCTTGTTCAAGGGATATCAATTAATATGGTGCCCTTTTGATGGAAATTAAGCTTAATGTAGATATATAGGTAAAGAAATTTTATGTAAATGTATAATATGTTGAATTTCTTTAACTTTTTTTTTTGTATGTGTACTTCTCTAAATTTTAATTTTCCTTAATGAAAATGCTATCTCTGAGCCCGTCTTCACTTCCCACTAGAATACAAAGGAAAAAGAAACAGAAAAAAAAAAAAAAAAAAACTATCTACTAAAGCCTTGTATGTTTGCACTTCATGAAGATTCTAATTTTAATTATTCAAGATCTCAATCAGCAAGCCTGTTTGTTTTTTAGGTTTAGACTTTATTTATTCAGATGAACTATAAATTGCGCTTTTTTATGTTACAACCACCTAATGAGTTTGAATGGATATAAAGTACAAAATCTTAATATCATTAAAATATTTATTTAAGAATTTTTACAAAGATGACAATTCACCAATATCATCCATTCACTGCAACCACCATCACCCACCATTATCAACTACCACTGTCGCCGCCTATTAACACCCCCCACCCACCACCCACAACCACCATCCTCAACCGCAACCACCATTGTTACCAATCACTACGATTAGTTATCACCGCCAGTACTAGCCAACATTTACAATCATCACCATTACCACAACAACCACCAATCACTATGTACCGACAATCCAACATCAATCACCATTATATATCGTCAACCCTTGTCATTATTCACCACCAACACTAGCTATTACTATCACCCACCACAAATATTAGCCAACACCATCAACCACTACTGGCTGCCACCATCACCATCAACTACTAGCCCACTACCCATAACACCACCCCTAATATGTGAAGAGTCCCACATCGAGGGTCAAAAGGATAGGTGGTTTCTTTATATGGCTTGAGAAATCCTCACCTCTTGAACAATTATTTGGGTTGAGTTAGACTCAATGTCCGTCTCTTTAACATGGTATTAGAGCAGGATCATCTCAATTTAAATTTCCTATTGTTTGGCCCCCATATTAAGTTTGCCCCATACTCTAGATGTCCCACGAGGGGGGTGGGGGTCCCACATCGAGGGTCAACGTTATGGGTGATCTCTTTATATGACTTGAGCAATTCTCACCTCTTGAGCTAGCTTTTGGGGTTGAGTTAGATCCAAGGTCCATTTCTTTAATACAATCGCCACCCACAAACAACACAGTTAGCCATCATGCCCAACAACCACCATATAGTTTTTCATTTTTTTTAATTGATATAGTATTAGATTAATTTAATATTTTATTAAATTAAATAAATTACTAAATAAAGACATGTTTTATACATTCAGCTATTGAAAAACATACAGTTTTAGTTATTTGTATTCAAATGTTAATATATAAACTTAATATTTAGATATGTATTCAAATTTAGATATCTAAATCTTAATGGACATCCTAATATCCAATGTATACTCATATTTTAGACGTCTTAATTAATCTTATTAAAAACAAATGAAGCTTAACCATATTGTTAACGTTACGACTCAACTAATTTTATTCAACCTGGACTAGAGGCAAAAACAATATATATGATCGGCGAATTAGTTGACTAACTTGAGAAAGCTCGTCGTACATATTAGTAATTTAGTATCTGCTCCCCTTGATCCTAACTTCGTTAAAAAAGCATTCAACAAGATCCAAGAACATAGTTTAAAAAGGATTATTTAAATTCGTCTTCCAACTGGTTCAACATTGAAACATTAAATATGAGCTCTATAATTATGCTATGATTATTTGCTTAACATATTAATTACTACAATACTACTGCACTACAAAATTTGGATCTTGACATAAATGCATGTATATACATGCATTGTAGACTACCCAAAAACAAATTAATGTGTACTATGTATGGATTTTTGTCATTTATCAACTCGATATAACTGAAAATATGGAAACCAAAACCTAAATTTTGACGTTCTTTCATCTCAAATGACAACATTATAGGTAAACTAAAATGACGAGATTTGATTTCATGTAATAATTTACAAAGTACATATAAAATAATGAGAATTTTGTGTTACCTGATCAAAATGGGCCCTTATAAAAACCCAATTTAAAAAAATTGGCCCATGGAATGAGAATTGTCCAAATTCATATAATGAGATTATCTCTCCCATCTCCCACCATCGACGTGGGACTCAACACCCCCTGGATCCCAATGCCAACAAGAGCCTGAACAATATAATATGACAACCCAACATTGAATAAAGATAAATCAAGAAATTGAGATGAGTCTAGCTTAGTTGTATACATGATAATGAAATGTACCTTAAGCCTAATTCAACTTTAGTTAGTTCATGAGGTAAGAATTGTCTAAGCTCACATAAGCAAACCAAGTTCCCAAGCATTCTCTTTCACGGAAGTTGATTTATATAGCTGTGAGATTTGCCGCTGAAGTTTCAACGCTTCTCAAGTAGGAATAGGGCTCAAAAAGACAAATCTTAGTCATAATTTGCTAGATTGTCCTTCGCTGGGGTGGTCTTTAATTTTTGGCCCTCAAATCAGAGGTCTTTAATTTTTGACCTTCGCTTAACACCTAGAGGCCAAATATTAAAGATCACCTCAAAAGAAGGTCAATCTGCGCAAAAAAATGCTAAGTTTATTCACTCATTCGTAGCCCAACCAACCCGAGCCCAAATAGAAGGTCCCAACTTAAAATCACTAATATTTTATCTAGTAAGATAAAGAGTTTGTAGGATCAAGATGAACTTGTCTCATTGCACAAGAACATATAAGCCTATGCTCGATTAAGTTCCCAATTAAGAACATGGATTTTGACACTACATAGATGCTCAACAAAACCACAACAAAAAAGTAACTCTAATCTTTTATATTTATAAATTTTAGCGAGTATAATTACTGTATAATCAGTATATATCGACGATTGTTACAATTAGACGGGTTAAATTTTCTTAGTCAGCTAGCTAAAACATTTTTTTGCGCGGATTGCCCTTCTTTTGGGGTGGTCTTTAATTTTTGTCCCTCAAATTGTTGATCTTTAATTTTTGCCTTTCGTTTAAAAAAGTGGCCGAAAATATCCCGAAGTTCTGGGTTCGAACCCTCGCTTAGTAAAAAAAAAAAAAAGATTCGCAAGGCAAGGCTTTGCAAAAAGTCTGCCTTATGCGGCAGACTTTGCCTTAAGGCATAACTAAAGTGTTTCCAGCTCTGCACCTCTTTCTCGATTTTCTTCGATCCTTGTAAGCATCTTTTTTTTTTCTGCTTCTTCTTACACCTTCATGTGCCATGTTTATACTGAATCTCAGTTCCTCCCTTTCTTAGTATTGAGATCCGATTCTTAGGTAAGGAGTTTGAAATTTATCACTGTTTAGAATCTTTCTACACTTTGTACTCAATTCTTGAAAAGTTTGACACTGAACTAAGGCTTTATCTAAAGCCTGGTTTGGCAAAGCATCTGCCAAACTATTTCCCCTCTCAAAATATGACTGAAAGTGACATTAATACCCCTGCTCATAGTCAATATCTCCTCAATCCCTATTGCAATGCCCCATGGTGGCTTCCAACCCTGTGATAGGATTTTGCACATCTGAATTATCACATTGTTGAACTCTTTTTCCCTGCACACTTTCATAGCTTCCCAAATTGCAGTCACCTCAGCTTCTATATTGGTTGTAATTCCAATTTCTCCAGCCTGAGCATATACTAACTTTCCTTCAGACTCCCCTATACAAAAACCATAGGAGTTTCTCCCTGGGTTGCCTTTTGAAGCCCCATCTGTATTACACATTAACCAATTTGTAGGAGGAAATTTCCACACAACTTTAGATACTTTAAGAGATGATGTTCCTCCTTCCAACCATTTAATCAAACCATTCCAACTATTAGGCAATCTCTGAATAGATGGGTTTCTTATTTACATTAATCTCTGCAAAGTAGAAAAAACCTGATGAATTACTCTTCCCCGAGATCTTGATTCCCCATGTTTGGTGATATTTCTTCTTTTCCACAATTCCCCAAGAATTACAGCTGGAACTGCCTTAAAAAGTTGTTTCAATCTCCCTATCACTGGTGCTTGCCACCATTTGATTATCAATTATTGTAACTGTAGGCCCTCCATAGGTATACCTGCAAAAGAACAAAAGTAGGACCAAGAGCCCGTTTGGATTGGCTTATAAGTTAGCTTATAAGCTGTTTTCAGCTTTTTTGAGTGTTTGGCTGGCCAGCTTAAAGTCATTTTATGCTTAAAATAAGCTCAAAAAAATAATTGGACCCATTTGACTTAGTTTATCTAAAGCAGCTTATAAGCTGAAAACAGCTTATAAGCCAAAAAAAATAAGTTGGACTACCCCAACTTATTTTTTTCAGCTTATAAGCTGCAAACAGCTTTAAGCTGTAAGCCAATCCAAACGGGCTCCAAGTCCTGTTAGCAATAAAAGATGAGGCAAATAGATGCTGGATTGTCTCTTCCATAAGATTTGAACAACACCAGCATCTAGATACCATTTGATACTTCATAGTCTTCAGCACATCATCCAAAGCCACCTTAAACTTCCAATATCTCCATATGATAATGATATTTTAAAAGGAAGCCCTTTCACCCACATATTCTTGTATGCATCCATTTCCTGGTCCCGTAATCTCACAAACTCCCAAGCAGACTTGACTGAGAATTCTCCCTTATTATTCAGTAAACACCATGGTCTATCCCTGCCTTTATGCTCACTAGGAGGTGATATTGTGCTTGTAATATGCTGAATAATGTCTTCTGGTATCAACTCTGCCAACTTATTGACATCCCAATTTCCATCAACAACCACATCCCTCACATGTTGAACTCTATTATCATATATTTCCCCATAAGCTGCATAGTATAAAGCCCCCATCCCTGTCCAATTATCAAACCAGAATAGAGAATTTCCCATCTTAGTCTGCCACCATATTTGATGTTCTACTATATCTCTAGCTTGAAGCATCTTCTTCCAAGTTTGAGAACCATACTTCCATCGTACTACCACAATATTTTCTTTTCTACAATATTTATTACTGATAAAAACACTCCAAAGTGAGGACTTAGTTCTTGAATTCCACCATAATTTACAATACAAGGCCAAAGATACATCATGTAAAGATCTAAACCCCAACCCTCTCTCATTTGTGGGTAAGCAAAGGTGATTCCATGAAGACCACTGTCTGCTCTTACCCTCTATATTATTATTCCAAAAACAACTGTGCAAATATCCTATGCATCTGTTTTATTACACAGTCAGGAGGGTTGACTGCAGATAACAGATGTATTGGCATGCTTTGTAGCACATGTTTAATCAGAATCGCTCTTCCCCCCAAAAGATAACATCTTGCCCTTCCACTCTTGAAGTCTGTTCATTATTTTTAGTAAAATCCCATTGAAGAAATCCTTCCTTCTTCTAGTGTGAAAAATTGGGCAGCCTAAATATGTAAATGGAAATGCCTTCCTGCTAATTCCAGTTACAACTTCAACAGTAACACTGATATCACCTGGGACATTTTGATGCATATACACAACACTTTTTTCTTTGTTAATCTTCTGCCCTGACACCTTTTCATACTTCTGTAACACCTCCATAAGCAGTTGTAAGGATAGTACATCTGCTGATGAAAAAATAATCATATCATCAGCATATGCTAGATGATTTACCCTGGGGCTCCATTTCGGCATTCTAAATCCCTTGAATTGATTTTTCTTATGCAAAGCATTTAAGTTCTCTAAGCATTTAATATGAACAAAGTGGGAGACAAAGGGTCTCCTTGTTTTACTCCCCTGGATGACTGAAAGAAACCATTCTGTTGCCCATCTATCAACACTGAATACTTGGCCAAGGTTTGTTCACTTCTACTTCTCATTTCTTTAATTCTCCTAGCTAATTAACAACTAGTAATTGATCCTTACTTGGTTGTTAACTAGTTCTTGAGTCCATATTTCTTTCGTGCCAATTCTTTTCAAGTTTTTCTAGTTTTAACATCATTGAAGCTTCTTTGGCTCTTTTCGTTAGTTTTTGAGTCGTTCGTCTTTCAATTAACAAGAATCTATTCTTCCACAAAGATTAGCAACTTTGTGAATTGATTTAGGATTAGCGGTTCATTGCCAACTTTGGAAGAAGCTTTAGGTTGAGTGGTAAGGCTTGAGTGCAAACATGAGTGACGTGAGGAGTTTTACTACTAATGTTGTTTGCTAAGTTTTCAAGCTTAATGTCTAATCTTGGAAAATATTCCTAAGAAGGGAGGGACCCAAAGGCTATCATGAAGTCACTTTGTCTCATCCATAAACTCATGGACGAGCTAAGGAGGGGTATAAGAGGAGTGGAGGAGAAAATAGGGAATTTAGAGTCTAGGTGGGAACAAATTGAGAGAGAAAAGATTGAGAGGAGTAAGGGAGAGAAAAGTGACAACTCTAGAGTGGAAAAAAGGAGAGGTTGTGAGAATTGATGTGAGAGGGTTGTCACGACCTTTTTCTAACTCATGTGACTTTTCTTTTGTCTCTAGCTGTCTTGATGATATTGTAGGTATTCCTGGGAGCAAGCCAAGTGAAGAGCAAGTGAGCTTTAAAGTTAAAAAGCAAGGTAAAAAAGATGTTTTGTGTGAACTTCAAGGTAAAATAGCTAAACTTGACACTCCAAATGATGTGATTGATTATGTTAACAAATTGAGTGTGAATGATTGCTTGTCCTTACTTGAGCTTATTGAGCCTTTACCTTGTGACTATCTTAGTGAGTTTTCATTGATTGTTGACATTGTAGTTGATATGGGTGGTCCAACACTAGTTGATCCTATTGATGACCATCTTGATTCTTCTTGTGAGATCAATTTGTGTCCACCTAGTGTTGACCCTTGTGATTTGCATGTTAGTAAATTGTCACGTGATGTGATAGCTCACCCACTAGTTGATCCTAGCGATGACCGAATTGATTCTTCTAGCAAGATCAATTTTTGTCCAACTAGTATGGATACTTATTTTGATCAATTTTTCTTGCCATGATAATCCACTATTTGAGGAACTTTGTGATGAGCTTAATGACCCTCGAATTAATGATAATGTTGGTATAATTGATCATCTATCTAGTCATGTGTATGAACATGATTTGGAAGATGACATTTGTTCTTATGAGAGTGGAATTACATATTTTGAACCCTCGTCACTTAATGCTTGTCCTCTCTTTAAAGATAATGTCTTACTTGAAGTTGACATGACTTGTGAAAATGATATGCATAGTGGGATGTGTGGTAACGTTGAGCATTTAGTTTCCTTTGGAGGCTATAATGTGTTTTGTAACCCACTATAGGATGATGATGAACTTAGTCTTGATGACAAGCATGAGGTGGGTGAAGTTCTTGACACTATCCCCGATGATGAAGGATCCTTCTTGAGGGTTTGTGACCCCTTTGATGAACCAACGTCGAATTTGAGAATGACTTCTGAAAGTGAAGAGTGCTCTTTAAGGAAGGGGAGTGAGTTACATAAATAAGAGCACACTTCTTGGAAAGACTATGCTAGATCTTCTAACCTAAGGGTTGGGGGGATGCTACTTCTAGCTTGTCATAGGTTAGATAACCTTTTCTCTTGTGATGGAAACCTTCCCTTGTAGGGAAATGACATGATAGTTGGGGAAGGATGCTTTGAAAAAGAAGGTGAAACTTGTTTACAAATTGTCAGAAGGTGAAACTTGTTTACAAATTGTCACTTCTTCCATGAGTGTTCCAAATAGTAGTGGCTTGCTTGAACTTGTGCTTGAACCCCATAATGAGTCTACACTTGAGGTTACTTTAGTTGAAGAAGTTGTTTTGTGTGACACCTTCTTTATTACCTATTTGCCTATGATGACACTCATGTTTGTGTTGAGGGTGCATCCTTGATTGAGAGAGGTATTTGCGAGGTGAATAGTTGTCTCCTTAGCCATGTTTTGTGGATAACTTTTCCCTTCGGCCCCGATGCTAATTGTTGTGCATTGGTCGTGGGACGACCTTTGGAGAGTTCTTATTTGCGAAATAAGGGTCCGATGTATGATATGTTTTCTAGAATCAATGTAGCATTGCATGCTTATTGTCTTAGGTCCATTGGTTTTCTTATCTTACCCTCGTTTCTTGATTTTTGGAGAGGTTAACTTCTTGGTGCCCAATATGTGGAATCTTTCTCCACATTGATATATAATGAGTGGTTATACGACAAATTTGTGCAACCTTGGCATGTTGGTCGATTTGTTTGTGCTAACACTAACCCTCATGCTTTGAGGATCTTGCTTGTTGTTGTCTTCCCTTGTTTTTTGCTAGGTTCGGATTCGAGGACGAATCCTTTTAAAGAAGGGGAGGATGATATCATTCTTATTGGCTCGAGTTCATTTATAGAGCCTATGATTCGTGGTGGAGCTCAACTTAGAGTCTATGATCTTCATTGGAGCTTATTCACCACATTTAGAGCGTTTCAAATGGCCTCAAGTGTGTATTTATTTCCACACTACACTATTGATGATGATCAATGATGAGAGCCAAGTCTCTACAAGCTTTATCGAGGTCCTTGCCCACAAGACTTGGAAGATAGCTTGGAGGGCTATTTGCGCAAAGGACTATTTGTGCAAGTGGCTACTTTGCGCAACGAGGGTTATGCTTGCAAGAAGACCATGCATGCAAGGTCGATTAGAGGGCCATCTATGCAAGGAGGGATGTGTGTGGCCATTGAAGGCTAATCCTTGAATTGAAGACTACACTAAGAAGACTAGCCAAACAAGGCCCCACTTCATTAAGGGTAGCATTGTAATTGCCTATTAGTCTTCCTTACTTAGCTTGTATATATAGCTTGTCTTTCATTTGATTACTTAGATCATGTTGAATTGAGATGAATACTCTAAATTGAGTGATAGTTTGTTTGGTAATTTAGTGTAGTGCTAATCTAGTGATTAGTGATAGTTAATCATGGTGGATTCCATTGTTGGCTATGAAACCCTTTTCCATTGATTTTTAATAGAGCTGTTCATTTATGGATTCATTTGGATTACTCTTGGTTGATTATCAAATAGTATATGTTCGTTAGTAGGAATCGATTAGGAGGGTTTAAGTTTCATATACCTAAGTTTGCCTATAATTTCTTTACTAATTGGGTCTTGCTTCTATCCTTTCTATTCTCATCCCAATTTCTTCACTTCTCATCTTTGATTTCTACTCTATCTTTTGTTTCCGCGTATTAGTTGTTTGAATCCATGTCTTCCACAAGCCGGATCGTATTATTCTTTTGATATGCATATGGGTAATGGCAGGGCCTTGTCCCGACCTTGTTACGTCATATATTCTAGTAGAGGCTTGCAGACAGTCATAGTATAACTAGACTTTGTATGGCCCTTCGGCCTATATTTTTGCCGTACAGTATTTCATGATTGCCTTGTCGGCTTGCATAGTTTTTGTCCAACATAGTTGTATAGTATATCTTCTTGGGCTCATCTCTTTTTACAGCATATTTCTTATATGATTTAACAGATTTTCATCTGGTGACCCCCCAGGTCCACTCCTGTTTAGGATCATAAAAGGAAAGCATGTTTAGTGGTGCTCGGTAGGCAGGGCCCAGGTGCCCGACATGGACCTCCAGTTTGGGTCGTGACAATTCTTAATGCAAATTATGCAATGTCATGATTTAAAATTTTAGTGACTTGTTACTACAATTCAATTAATTGAGACATACATGAAAAAAGAAAGAAATATCAACATTAAAAAGTTGATAAAAATTACTCTAAGTTTTTCCCCGTGAATAGATAAATTTAGGACCCGTTTGACTATGACAATTTTTCACTTTTTTTTTGAAAAATTATTTCACTTTATTTGTAAATCAATGTTTGGCTTGAAAAACACTAAAAATCTTGTTTTCACTTTTTTCACTTTCAATACATTCAAATAGCCAGATATTCTTTGCAAAAACTATAACCAAATACAACTTCATCTTCAACTCCAACTTCAACTTCAACTCTTACTTTAAAATTGCAAATAAAGTGAAAAATATTTGATTTTCATGGCCAAACCCCTACTTAGAATGTTCAGATGATCAGGATCCATTTAAGAAACAACGACGACTTGACGAATTCAATGGCATGATTGTTTTCTTGTTCTGTTTAACAAGAAAAAGGAGAATTTTTTATTAATGTTTTTCTTTTTCAATAACAACAACAATATAGCCAGAGTAAGTAGACAAGTAGGGTTTGGTGAGAATATAATGTACGCAGATCTTACCTTTAGGTAGAGGTTGTTTCTGATAGACTCTCAGATTAAAAAAAAAAAAAAAAAAAGTATATGATGCAAGATTATAAGAAGGGAGACACCAAAATAAAACGACAGTAGAAGATAAATACATCAACAGATTATAGTACACACCGAAGCATAATTATTGTGTTTCGGAAAATAAAATTAAGACATCACATCAAAGTTTCTATGGACCACTTTGGCCCAAAAAGGTACACAATTAGTTAGCTGTAGCAGATTCTTGTGGAAGGAAAAGATCAAAGGTTGATTCTGTGAAGACAACAATTTCTATCATACTAATCACAATTTATTAAAGTTAATAATAACATAGAATCTTTACAAAATATAATATTATAATACATAAAACATAGAATCTAATTATTTAACATTATCATTAATTAGTTCTAGCATATATATCATCACAAGACCAAGAACTATCTGTGAATACTAGGGGGAAAAAATTAACTGAATCGAAAAAATCAGTGAACTCCATTCTTGAAATTCTTCAAGCATCCTTTACCCCCACCCACCCACGCACCCCACCCCACCCCACCCCCCACGACTTACCTCAACTTATTCCCCTGTATTCCAGGAAAATCACTGCCACTCTCTTACATATGCCATTTTTCATCCCTAAATGCTAAATATACTCACTTAATTTCCCAATTTCTCATCTTTACTTGTTGTATTTCTTCAATCTGCTTCTTGGGGTTTAGCTTCTATCAGGTGGGTTTGCATGCATGATTTCTTTTTTATTGATAAAATGTATTTTTCTTTGGTTTTCTTGAAAAATTTTCAGATCTGTTCTTGGCTAGGGTTTTCAAGAATATGTCTGCTTTGGGTGTTACATAATTGGGTAACTTCAAGATTTGGTTTTTCTGTCATGGAGATTGATATTTTTGGTAATTAGGGTTATGGGGTGGAAATAATTTGTTATCTGATTATGGGATTGTGAATTTCTCATCAAATTAGCTCGTTTTTTATTTCTTTAGGGTTATGGGGCACTATTAATGCAGAATTTTGATTTTTTTTTTCTCCAATTGGAGAGAAAAAGTTTGCCAATTTTAGCATAAGGGGGCCAATGAAGCTTTGGGCTAGTGGTTAACAAGACAAGATGGAAGTACTGAGATCATGATGTCTTAGGTTTGACTCACATCAACATTTGGGTCTGTGTCCAAAGTATGTGTTGGTATTGTTCCTACTAGTGTGTGAAAGAGGGTGTTGATTAGTATCCGTTGGTGACGTGTAAATTTTGTAAATATCGTTCACCTACAACAACAACATACCCAGTGTAATCCCACACGTGGGGGCTGGGGAGGGTAGGATAGGATGTACGCAGACCTTACCCTTACCTTTGTGGGGTAGAGAGGTTGTTTCCGATAGACCCTCTACTCAATAGAAATTAGCATAGTGGGAGATTAATCCAATTACTGATAAGTCATTACTGAAGATTTATTTTATTTGAAGACATTATTTAAGTACCTTTTAGGTTTCGAAAAACTCTCCCTCTTTGAATTTGATACAACCCAGGGAGAACCACACCCTAAAAGCTAGCTGTTGAGGTAGGAGAGCCCAAGGCTATATAAACCCCACATCAGCACATTGCTGCACCGGTGTGGGACAAGTCCCATACCTTGCATTGGACCATAACAGAATTATCGCGGAAAGGGAAAAGGTGTAAATGTTGTTTTAAAGATGCAATCTTTGACACTTGATTTTGAGTTCAGAGATGGACAACGCTCAAGTGGAAGTTATATTTTGATTGCTTGTTGTCGCCCTGTCAGCTCGAGACAACTCGACAATTAAGCTCCCTACAGCTGCTTATATTAAAGTTAATATAACATACAGTACAACAACAACAACAACAACAACCCAGTGAAATCCCACAACGTGGGGTCTGGGGAGGGTAGAGTGTACGCAGACCTTACTCCTACCAAGGTAGGATGGCTGTTTCCGAGAGACCCTCGACTCAATAAAAACATAAAAAGAGGTCAGATACGGCTAAGAGATTCAAAGCGATATGGAAATGAAGTAACGCAAGCGACACAGATAACATAGAATAATCAAAGCACAGGAAATAACAGATAATAGCATAATAGCATAAATTAGAGCACAAGAAATTATACTACGATAATGCGACTATTAATAAGGCAGGGTAATGAGACTATCTACTAGCCTTCTACCCTAATATGGGTCCTCCAAACCCTCTTTAGAAAATATAATGTAGAAAGTAGAATCTAATTAATTGATATTATCATTAATTAGTTCTAGCATATATTATCATAAGGCCAAGAACTATCTGTGAATACAAGGAGAGAAATTAATGGAATCGAAAATCAGTGAACTCCATTCTTGCGCTTCTGCAGGCATCCTTAGCAACCCCCCACCCCCACAGCCTCAGCCTCATCCCCTGTATTCCAGGAGGCCACTGCCACTCTATGACATATGCCATTTTCCATCCCCTAATGCTGAAGATAATTGCTTAATTTCCCAATTTCTCCACTTTTACTTGTTGAATTTCTTCAATCTGCTTCTTGAGGTTTAGCTTCTGCCAGGTGGGTCTGCATGTTTGATATCATTTTATTCCGTAGAATGTATTTTTCTTGGTTTCCTTGCAATATTTCAGATATGTTCTTGCTAGGGTTTTCAAGAATATGCCCGCTTGGTGTTACATATTTGGCTAACATAATTGGGTAACTTCAAGATTGATTTTTCTGTCATGGGATTCAATATTTTTGGCATTAGGGTTATAGGGTGGAAAGAATTTGCTATCCGATTATGGGATTGTGAATTTCTCATCAAATTAGCTCCTTTTCATTTCTCTAGGGTCTGGGTACTATTTATTGAGAATTTCTCTTTAATTTTTTTCTCCAATTGGAGAGAAAAAAGTTGCCAATTTTAGCATTAGGGGGGCAATGAAGCTTTGGCCCAGTGGTTCACAAGACAAGGTGGAGGTACTGAGATCATGATGTCTTAGGTTTGTCTCCCATCAACATTTGGGTCTATTGTTCCTACTACTGTGTGAAAAAGGGTGTTGATTAGTACCCGTTGGCGACTTGTAAATTTTGTAAATATCTTCCAATTGCTTGGCAAGACGAAATAAGCGTAGTCCGAGATTAATCCAATTACTGATAAGTCATTACTGAAAATTGTTTTTATTTGAGCACATTGTTTAGTACCTTTTAGGCCTCCAAAAGCTCTCCCTCTTTGAATTTGATACGACCCAGGAGAACCACACCCCAAAAGCTAGTTATTGAGGTGGGAGAGCCCAAGGCTATATAAACCCCACATCAGCACATTGCTGCACTGATGTGGGACAAGTCCCATTCCTTGCAATGGACCATAACAGCATTATCGCGGAAAGAGAAAAGGTATAGATGTTGTTTTAAAGATGCAATCTTTGACACTTGCTTTTGAGTTCAGAGATGGACAACTTTCAAGTGGAAGTTATGTTTTGATCGCTTGCTGTCGTCCTGTCAGCTTGAGACAACTCGACAATTAAGCTCCCTACAGCTGCTAGTATTAAAGTTAATATAACATAGAATCTTTAGAAAATATAATGTAGAACATATAATCTAATTAATTAATATCATCATTAATTAGTTCTGGCATATATTATCACAGGGCCAAGAATTTTCTGTGAATACGAGGGGGCAAATTAACGGAATCGAAAATCGGTAAACTGCATTCTTGCGCTTCTGCAGGCATCCTTAGCAACCCCCCACCCCCACAAACTCAACCTCTTCAATCTGTTTCTTGAGGTTTAGCTTATGCCAGGTAGGTCTGCATGTTTGATATCATTTTATTCTTTCTTGGTTTCCTTGCTATATTTCAGATCTGTTCTATTCTTTTCCATTTCAAAAATAAAAAATAAAATAAAAAATTCAGACCTGTTCTTGTTAGTGTTTTCAAGAATATGCCCGTTTGGGTGTTACATATTTGGCTAACATTCTTGGGTGACTTCCAGATTTGTTTTTTCTGTCACGGGGTTCAATATTTTTGATATTTAGGTTATAGGGTGGAAAGGATTTGCTATTCGATTACGGGATTGTGAATTTCTCGTCAAATTAGCTCCTTTTCATTTCTTTAGAGTCTGGGTACTATTTATTGAGAATTTCTCTTTCATTTATTTTCTTTCTCCAATTGGAGAGAAAAAAGGTGCCAATTTTAGCATAAGGGGGAAATGAAGCTTTGGCCCAGTGGCTAACAATACAGGTGGGGGTATTTGTCTTAGGTTTGACCCCCATCAACATTTGGGTATGTGTCCAAAGTATATGTTGGTATTGTTCCTACTAGTGTGTGAAAGAGGATGTTGATTAGTACCCCTTGGTGACTGGAAAATTTTCTTAATATCGTTCAACTACAACAACAACATACCCAGTGTAATCCAACACTGACCCCTAATCGATTTTTTTGGGATTCAGAAATGGAAGAAATCGTTTTATCTACTAATACTAGTCAAGTTGGCATATTACCAAATCATGCCCTATTGCCACAGCTGTAGATATAGGGATTTTGAGAATATGGCTTAACGACCAATGGTTAACGATGGCTCTGATGGGTGGTATTGCTCGAATAGGCAATAATGAGATCACTGTTCGTGGGTCTGGGGAGGGTAGGACGTATGCAGACCCTCAGCTCAATAGAAATTAGCATAGTGGGAGATTACTCCAATTACTGATAAGTCATTACTAAAGATCAATTTTATTTGAAGACATTATTTAAGTACCTTTTAGGCCTCCAAAAACTCTCCCTCTTTGAATTTGATATAACCCAGGGAGAACCACACCTTAAAAGTTAGCTATTGAGGCGGGAGAGCCCAAAGCTATGTAAACCTCACATCAGCACAATGTTGCACCGATGTGGGACAAGTCCCATACGTTGCATTGGACCATAACAAAATTATCGCAGAAAGAGAAAAGGTATAAATGTTGTTTTAAAGATGCAATCTTTGACCCCCCAGCAGTACCAGCCGAAGGGTAAAGAAGTTTTTGAGTTCAGAGCTGGACAGGTGTTCAAGGGGAAGTTATGTTTTGATCGCTTGCTGTCGCGCTGTCGGCTTGAGACAACTCGACAATTAATCCCCTACAGCTACTAGTGTATGCAATGTTGATAGATGCGTTTGGCAATTGTGCATTGTGCCAAGTGTCTTGGTTTCACAAGGAAATTCCTTCATGAAACAATGATTGCGAATTTATTACCAAGATCTAGCAATGAAAATTTTCTTTTTGGGGATTATTACAGGTGGAGGTACCTTTTGGTAGTTTTCTGGTGCCCTTTCTGAATAATGAATGTCTAATTTGCCTCAAAATTTCTCGTGTTTGTAGGAAAATGGATGGATCAACAGTCCAAGGCACCAGCAGTGTGGACTCATTTTTACGGAACTATAAGCTTGGGAAAACTCTTGGCATTGGATCGTTTGGCAAAGTTAAAATAGCTGAACATACCTTAACAGGGCACAAAGTTGCTGTCAAGATTCTTAATCGTCGAAAAATCAGGAACATGGACATGGAAGAAAAAGGTAGGAAATGCAGTCACTTTTTCCTTACTATCCAAAGCTAAGTTGCTCGGACTCTTCAAAATCACTGCCTCACCCGCGTCGACACAACATGGGTGTGAGATTCGCACCGGATTCGGTCAACTTACCTCGGGTGCTTTGACTACACCGAGAAGTGTGTATGTGTATGTAGATATATAGTTATATAAAGTATGAGAATGATTAGCTATAATGTGAGATATCCTATGAATAAAATATTAGGGGTTTATAAGGAATTGAATTTTATTAGTTTTTGTTCAATAACTTTAATAAATTGAAATATATACTTTTTTTTGGTAAGTAATTGATATATATATTTTATATGTTGTAATATACATTTATTGGCAATATCCCAGCACCCGTATCCGCACTTGGATCCATACTCCCGAATCCTAAAATTTATGTGATGAAGAATCTGACCTCTAGATCCACACCCGTATTGAACACCCATACCCGAGTCCGAGAAAGATAGATCCAAAGTATATAGACACTGTCTCTCCTTTTTACCCTACATTCTTAAGTAAAACAAAAGCCAAGAGGCGGCGAGGTTGGAAGAGGGACAACCTGAATCTTGGAAGTTGAAGACTCATAACCTACTATTTGGTCTGTTTGTTGCCTTCATCATTCCTCCTCCGTTAGCTTTCTTTCCTTTTTCTTTTCTGTTCTGTCTTTTCTGGAACCCATATAAATGTATGATTACGTTGTCACTTGATTTAAATAGGGTTGATCTTTTCTTCTACTTAAACTTAACGAAAGGAAAACCTGTTATGAAGATAATCTTGTGTTCTTTCTCATACAAAAGTTTCAATAAACTCCATATATCAGACTTTTGATCTCAAACCTCTAGGTGCTTGTTGAAATTTTTGTGTATACTTTTGGATCATCTCTCTGTAATTATGGTTTGCAACGGCCTTTGTGCTTTTTAATGTATAATTGTTACCATCTCAAAAAGAAAATCTCTAGGTGCTTGTAATTTAATTAGACTATCCAGTGGGATCTACCTTGATGGAGGATGATTTTGTTCTCAATAATTGGCCATTGCTTCCTCTTGGTCCTAGGCCACAACTATCAATTTTTTGTTGCTGTTTATGGATGTCTGGACTGTGTAAGAGTTTTATATCTCTGATATTTTGCAGTCCGAAGAGAAATCAAAATATTGAGATTGTTCATGCATCCTCATATTATACGGCTTTATGAGGTCATAGAGACACCATCAGATATATATGTTGTGATGGAGTATGTGAAATCTGGCGAGCTGTTTGATTACATCGTTGAGAAGGGCAGATTGCAGGAGGATGAAGCTCGTAATTTTTTTCAGCAGGTGGATGTGCCACTTCCCGCTGTTTAACTATTTTTTAAGTAGTGATGGTATTCTGATTCTTCTTTAAAAAACAGATAATTTCTGGTGTGGAGTACTGCCATAGAAACATGGTGGTTCATAGAGACCTTAAGCCTGAAAATCTCCTCCTGGATTCCAAATGGAATGTGAAGATTGCAGATTTTGGTTTGAGCAATATCATGCGTGATGGTCATTTTCTGAAGACAAGTTGTGGAAGCCCAAACTACGCTGCCCCAGAGGTACTGAAGCTTCTGACTGAAAAATAATATTGTGCTCCAGCCCAATACCTAGTGTATGCTGCGTTTTGACACTTGTCAGCGTTTTTTCTTCAAAATAGTGCTTATGGTCATTATCTTCTCTCTCTCTCTCTCTGTAGGTTATATCAGGTAAACTGTATGCTGGCCCTGAGGTAGATGTATGGAGCTGTGGTGTTATTCTTTATGCTCTTCTCTGTGGCACCCTTCCATTTGACGATGAAAACATTCCCAATCTATTTAAGAAAATAAAGGTATATTTCAGTTTACTTAAAATCCAGCATGTTAATGTTGATTCTTCATTGATTGAGCTGGCCCTTGTCTTGAAGTTATGTGTTTCCAAATCTGCGACCTGGTTTTCATCAGATTCCGTTTCATGTTGTCATTCAATTCTATTTGGTGGATAAATGACTACAAAATTTGGCCTCATATCCTAACTTTCAGTATTGCATACATGATAAGTAAGACATTGTGTGGGCAGCTCCACTTTCCGTTGATGAGGCTTGAATATGTTGCTGATTTATCCCATTTTTACTATGTTGGTCACTTTCTTGTTTTCCATTCTGCTCTTCCATATGTATCATGTTCAGAAAAAGCAAGATTGTTTAGATCTGCCGGGACTAAATCTCATCCTTTTTTGTTGTTTTGAAAAAAGTGGACATGATGTGAAATGCCAAATGGAAAAGTAAAAAGAAAAACGATCCTCCCTTGGAATGAAATTATGCTTCCTGTCCCTTTCACAAAAAAGTAGAGAGATTAGTTGATATATTAAATGAATCCATCGGGGCTGATGGAGCTCGAACCTGCAGCTTTCGCCTTGATATGTTTTTCTCTGGCCAATTGGGTAAGGGTGCGCTAGCGATCAAGAAAACGGATGACACATGATTTACATGATAAATTTTTTTGCTGTCTGAACTGATTGCTGACAATTGTTTAACTGTATATCAATTGTCTTTAGGGCGGAATATATACTCTGCCCAGCCATTTATCAGCTGGTGCAAGGGATTTGATTCCAAGGATGCTTATAGTCGATCCAATGAAGCGAATGACTATTCCTGAGATTCGCCTGCACCCTTGGTTCCAAGCTCATCTGCCACGTTATTTGGCTGTACCTCCACCAGATACAATGCAACAAGCAAAGAAGGTTAGATTGAACGTACATTTGACTTTTTAATGATTTGTATTTTTCGTCATTATGTTTCATATGCAACAAGTTATATGTAGCGGAATAATTTTCCCGGCTTTCACTTATTATTTGCTATCTCATATAAACGGCAGTACTCTGTTCATTAAACAGAGAGCTTATTTCTTGGCTTGATCGTTATATGATACTCTGAGAATTCCTTGAATGATGCTTAGTTAGCTATAGAATCAATTTTGGCCTTAAATGGTAGATTTTATTTATTTATCCTATCTGCACCTTTTGTCCCCTCCCCTGCTCCCAGGAAAAAGATTGAAAAATTGAAAAGAATGATCAGGATTGCTCATATAATCTTGTATCACAGCTTGTATAATTTTTAGGAAATGTAAGTACCTGAATAATGAGGAAAGTTTACAATTGCTTGGAAATTTCCTGTTGTTAGAGCTTCATAAATCTACTTATGGTAAAAAGACATTTAAAAAAAAAAATAGATTAAAGACATTAAAAACAAGTGATCAGCAGTTTCCCCTTATGACAAACGCACAATTGTGCATCATAAAGAAGGGTCACATTTGTCTTGCTGTCACAAACATGTCTTGCAGCGCTAGATATTCCATTAAATGGGTTGATCACGATTTCTTTGTTCACTTATCCAACCTTTTTAGTCCTGACCTCCTTCACCCTTTTGCCTGTGACGAAGTCCCACTCTTTTTTTTTGTTGTTGTAGTTTTACTCCAGGTTCACTCTGCGAAATACACCCAAAATATTAGCAGATATTCATAACTGATTATACTTGGGAAATGCTCCAAGGGTGTGGACTAGTGGTCAATAAAGTGAGTGTAAACCTTGGAGATCAGATTTATGAGTGTAAACCTTCATAAATCTACTTATGGTAAAAAGACATTTTAAAAAAATAAAATTAGATTAAAGACATTAAAAACAAGTGATCAGCAGTTTCCCCTTATGACAAACGCACGATTTTACATCATAAGGAAGGGTCACATTTGTCTTGCTGTCACAAACATGTCTTGCTGCTAGATATTCTAATTAAATGTGTTGATCAAGATATCCTGGTTCGCTTACACCTCACTAGCTGGGCCGGGAACCATTTTTATCCCAAAAAAAAAATTGTATTTAGGAAATTGCTATATTCATTGATATTCCTGTGATGTTTTGGTGCATCACCGCATCTTCTTTGGTTTATCTATTTAGTTTTTTCAAATGCTTCTTTTGTCACATTCACTCACAATCTGACTTGTATGGCGGCTGTGGCCTTCGTTGCGGTGAATTCACGGTTTTAACTTTTTGTATGAATTTACAGCTCTAAACATGGTTTTCCAAACCAGCGAAATTCTCATCTAGTCAAATTTCCTTGTAAAATATTAAATTGCAGATCGATGAAGAGATTCTTCAAGAGGTGGTTAAGATGGGATTTGACAGGAACAACCTTATCGAATCTCTTCGCAGTAGAGTTCAAAATGAGGTAAATTCTCGTTATCAGCCACCTACTTTTTCCTTTTTCCTGGACTGCCTATTTGCCTCATTTTTTTTTTTTTTGGGTTGTATTTCAGGGTACTGTTGCGTACTATTTGCTACTTGACAATCGCCATCGTGTTTCCACTGGCTATCTTGGAGCTGAATTCCAGGAGTCCATGGTGTGTCTTTGTTTTTTTTTTTTTTTATTGAATAAAGCTTCAAATCTTTTTCGATCTGCTTTCGTAATAAGGAGCTCGTGAGTTCACCAATTTGTTATGAGTTTCTTCTCCACAAATATTTCGTATCTTTATGGATGGTTACTGAGTTCATCAACATGAAGTTGGGTATATAGTCGTGGTTGATTTTTTTGTCTACTCCAGATTTTTTGCCATACAATCTGTTTAATTGGATGTATAAAATATTCCCTTACAAGTTACAGGAATATGGTTACAATCGGATCAATTCAAATGAAGCTGTTGCTTCCCCTGTTGGGCAACGCTTCCCAGGAATAATGGATTATCAGCAAGCTGGTGCAAGACAGTTCCCCATTGAAAGAAAATGGGCTCTTGGCCTCCAGGTTGGTTTACTGCCTCTCATGCCAAGAACTAACTTTTTTCGCTCTTTCTTTTTCAAAAAAAAAAAAAAAAACAAAAAAAAGATAATCATAGGACATTCATACTTATTTTATAATCCTGGGGGCTGGAGGTTTATACTTACTGATTAAAGAAAGATGCAAAAGGATATTTATGTTAACATGTGAGTGGAGGGAAGGGCTATATGCAAGAGCTTTGTTCTTATTTTTATGGTGGATATTTATTCGAAGTACTGATAGGCTTTGAAAAATTCCCTGATCCTATTAGCTTTGGAAACATGTCAATTCCATTGATAAATATGGACTCATGCACATACAGCCTTTGCTAATTTCAATGGGTTCTTTGTTGAATCTTTCTAGACAATTTACGTCTTTATTCTGTTCTACAGTATAGATAATGAATGCCTTTTTGGTTTTTGCTACAGTCTCGAGCGCATCCACGTGAAATAATGACTGAAGTTCTGAAAGCTCTGCAAGAACTGAACGTATGTTGGAAAAAGATTGGTCAGTATAATATGAAATGCCGATGGATTCCTAGCATACCTGGTCATCATGAAGGCATGGGTATTAATTCCATGCACGGGAATCAGTTCTTTGGAGATGATTCAGCCATCACTGAGAATGACGGGGTCACTAAATTAGCAAATGTGGTCAAGTTTGAAGTCCAGGTAATAAAAAATTTCATGGATTATACATTTAGTTTCTTCGCAACTTTTATACTTGAATACATGAGTGCTGCTTTATCCTTGAGATAGTGTTTAGAGGCATTTTGTATCATGAAAATAAGAATATTATAGTAGAACGGTCAATTTTAATAACATGAACAAAGAATTGGGTGAGAGAGAAGTTTGCACTTGCAACAAATGCAATGAAGTATGTTGCACATAATTGGTGAAGTCTCACTTGTTGAATACCTGTATTTTAAATGCTATTATGGTCCTTCTAAGTAGATATCTGCATCTATTTTATCACATGGAGGGGCGGGATTACAGCAACTATTGATCTGTATGTATCCCAAAATTTCTAGCTTGCTTATTCTTGGTGCTGGCCAATGTGCTTTAGATGCAAATCTTCGGAGAATACTTAAGACTAAATCTCACACCGTGTCAAATTTTATGACACTATAACACCAGGTTGCTGGTCTTTTGTTGGATTTTCCTCTATTATTGGTTTGGGGGTTGTGTGGGACTGGTGACTCAGAAGAATGGCTTTTTAGGTGGTTTATGCATACGATTTGGTCCTTATGTCATCTGAAGAGGAAGAACTAACACTTAAATGGTGGAAGAAGCAACACTAACTGGAAGAAATGTCTACCCAATTTTTTTTTATTTTTTTTTTGAGAAGATCGTCTACCCAAAATCTTGGGAGACAGAGTTACCTGATATCTGTGTTGGTGAGAGATAGTCGACTTGAGGTGCAAGCAAATTGGTCCAAATACCGCCAAAAATAAAAGAAAATATTCTTAGCTGGTCTGTCTTTCAGAAAACAATGTAGTTTCTCTATCGTTTGGATCTGATGCTTTTCTGAGTCTATATTCTTGATTACAGCTTGTATGGTTCTGAAATGTCATTTGATGTTTTCCTTTGGTGCAGCTTTACAAAACTAGGGAGGAAAAGTACCTGCTTGACCTTCAGAGGCTTCAGGGTCCGCAATTCCTCTTCTTGGATCTCTGTGCTGCTTTTCTTGCTCAGCTTCGAGTCCTCTGAAGTTTCTGAAATAAGGAGCTAAGTTGGAAGAGTATCGATGTTTTATCAGAAAAACTCGTGGTTGTATATAATTGGTATACCAGCTCAGTTACTGCATTTGTCTGTTAACAAATTTCACCCTGCTTGGTCAGAGGTGCCTAGCAACTTTTTTTTGTTGATTCGCTAGGAGTTCTAGCAACGTTTTATCCGTAGCATGTTTCTTCTTACCGTTGTCAGTGTCTATGGAATTTCAGTTACCTACAGTTTCTATTTACAGATTGAACTAAGAGCCTGTTTTAAAAAAAAATAAGTTGGGGTAGTCTAACTTATTTTTTTTGGCTTATAAGCTGTTTTCAGCTTATAAGGTGCTTTAGATAAGCTAAGTCAAATGGGCCCAATTATTTTTTTGAGCTTATTTTAAGCACAAAATGACTTTAAGCTGGCCAGCCAAACACTCAAAAAAGCTGAAAACAGCTTATAAGCAACTTATAAGCCAATCCAAACGGGCTCTAAAGATTCCATTTTGCAAGATTAGTGGTCTCTCTTTGACTCTTGTACTATTAGGATTGAATTTACTCCGATGTTTCTTTTCCTCTTTTGTCATTTTTTTGTGGGGAATTAACTAATGCAAAGTATGTGCACTTCAATGAAGTGAAGTTGCCCCTCTGGGAATTCAGTAAGACTGGAATGATATAGAGAAAGTTGGTGTGATCCCTTGCGCAAAATTGCACACAGCTATCACGAAAATATCTTCTGTCTTTCTCCTAATATTATTTAGGAAATATGCTAGTCAATATGGAATAAGGAACCTAGTTGGATTATTGGATTTATTGCTTTACAAATCTGGGTTGTTTATCGGGGGAAAATCCTTGAGAGGAAAATGGGAAGGGGAGATACCAGTAGTGTTTGGATGGTCAAATTTTCTTGAGAGTACTGTCGGGTCTCCAAACTCTTGGCTAGGACCTCAAATAAAGATAATGAATTCAGATAGTTCTCTCTTGCTTTCTTTCTATCTTGTTTTCGACCATTTAAAATTGGTCTGTTTCGAAAAACTGAGTTTTTGGTTCGCTCCCTCTATGTGCTTGTTGGCCTTATGCCAATTTGTCTCCTTTCTTGTGATGGTATATATCAATATACCCTGCAAGTTATGTGTGCAAAATTTGGACAATGAATTTACACTCCGGTGCCTAAATGGCACAAAAAGTTAAGAGTCCGGCGCCTAAATGGCACAAAAATGGACCAAAATTTCCTAAAGGGGTTGTGGAATTTTTGATAGATCAAAAGGGGTTAATCGTGCACTGCTGCACGATTTAGCCCTAATTCATTAGCACCCTTCTTTTTCCGTCCGTTAACATAAAAAAAAAATAAAAAATTAAAGGGCATATCGTGTACCCCAACACGATTTATCAAAATTTATTTTTGCAAATCGTGTAGGGGTACATGATTTACCCTGTATTTTTTATTTTTTTTGAATAGAGGCTTTAATCGTGCATTGGTGCACATTTTGCCCTAATTCTGTATTTCTTTCCTCCGCCTCCATCGCCCATTCTCTCTTTCTCCTTCGTCTTCCTTCGCCTCCATTGCCCAAATAATAACCTTTTTTTTTCTTTAAAAAATTTGATACTCCATCTACTTTGTGTTCCCTTCGAAGTATTTTCTTCATCACATTATTAACAACAAATATATTTTAAGGTAGTATCTCTAACCCATTTATTTTTTATTTTTTTGCATATACAATCTTTTGCTTTTATGTCTATAGTGTAGAATAAGGGTGATGAAATAATCCATCAGGTGCATTCTAGCAATAAAGTTCTTTGCTTTTCAAAAGATTTAGTATAGTATAATAGCTAGTATATTTTCATATTTTCATTTGTAGGATTTTTATGGTAACGAGTCATTTGAGTTAGTACTATATTTGTTGGTATCACATGGTTACCATAAAGTACTAACATCATATAAGAGATTCACTTATTCCGTGTTAAGCTAGAAATATTTTCTCCAACTAGTAAATAAACATTAATTAACAAGCAATCTAATAACTAGCCATCCGAGCTAATTCTTACTATTAGTTCTATTGTGTTAGATTTGAGTTTCGATTACACAGTAAGCAATTGCATGGGAGCTAAATGCTAATATACGGGACAAACTTAACAGGTTTAATTGTCATCACACGAAGAGCTCTTTCCAACATATAATTCAATATAAGTGATACATCACCTGGTTTTCAACATAAGAATTAATTTATGAATGAAGAGACATTTAGAAAATGACAAAATTAATGGAAATGCTAGGTACAAAAATTCCACCTTTTGGCGTTTGGTGGATGGAATTCAATGATTTTGCCATTGTTTAAGTTTTTCACCAGAGTA
Organism: Lycium barbarum; assembly: GCF_019175385.1. NCBI lineage: Eukaryota > Viridiplantae > Streptophyta > Magnoliopsida > Solanales > Solanaceae > Lycium > Lycium barbarum. The sequence continues at coordinate 65,371,433 of NC_083348.1, read as the reverse complement.
TAAGGTCTTATAAAAATGACAAAAAATATTCACATAATAAGTTGATTATAAATCTCAGAGATATGTATTAATTGGTAACTGATTGTATGACTGCTATAATTATAAGTAACTAGTATACTTATCCGCGCTTCGCGCGGTCGTTAAATGCAAAAACAAATTTGTGAAAAACCATTAGCAGTCTTAAAACGAATTGATGTAATATATATATATATCTTTTTATGAGAGAAAAAGACTTAGGAGTATAAATAAAATGCATTTGGGTTAATTCAGAAATTTAATTTAATTAGAACATATACTTTCATGTGAATATAATGAATTGTATATTTCTAATGAGGCTTATTTAAGTGTTATTTCGGTAAGAGAGATTATCAAAGATTTTAAAAATTTAACATTAAACAACAATTTAATTTATTTACATAAATTTCATTTTAAAATTTATTCGAATAAAGACATTCAAATTATAATTTATTTGTCTATTGAGAAGAAGAAAATTTACATAAATGAAATACAAACTTTTGGATTGGCAAAAGAACATCATTAGGAACACCATCTCTTGCCCTTGCAACACAAAATTTTTAAACTTGCACGGTGAAGTCTTGTTCTTTAAGGATACATACTTTGTATTTGAAATAAACAAATTAAAATACTAATAAGAAAGAAAAAATAGACATAACATGTTTGTAAATAATTTTAGTCCTTGTAATGTGATATAGAAGCGAATGTTTAGAGAAATAATTGATCCTTATCTGGATCAAAACAAATCGTGTTTCAATACTAAAGTGTAAAAGGAAATAAAGAATTTTTTTAATAGGTTGGAGAAAGAATGATAATGCAGGAAATAGAATACTTTGAGAGAGTGAAGCAACAATCCAAACTCCTATTTCTAAATGCATATTTGTGTACATAAGTTTAATGATAATTGAAACTAAAAATTTTAATCAAATTCATTATTTTCTTTTAGTGGAGAAAAAATGAGTTTATTGGGTGATGAAAATCATTATTACTTTTGGACTCTATTTCTTTTTCTCTCTTTTTTTTTTCTTCCTTCTGGATATCAAGATTCTTCAAATTATCTAAAAGTAAAAAATTACCTCATTAACTTATTATTTTCAGCCTCACTGTGTGTATATCTAACATCTTTTTTTTTGTATCACTAAGAAAAAAGAATAGGAAGATCACATTTAGTAAAAGGAAAATGAAACATTTAACGAATATTAGCACAAAAATAATACTATATAAATTAATTAATGTATAGATATTCATGATACAAGAACTAAAACATTGCAAGTTATTTTCTCATATATTCCAAAAGCAATATATTCTAAATTCTTCTCTAAAGAGAACGAATCACATGTATACATAAGTTCCTTTGATCGGTTAGTGATAGGACCAAGTGATATGTTGGCGAATTCATAAACAATATATATTCACATGTCTCTCCGAACGATTCATCCTACCATAATATGCATCCTTCTGACCTAGTGAAATCATCCAATTTGTTCTCTATGAACACTGTGGTAGAGCATGTCTTTCATGTTCGTCACAAATAACGTCCAAACTTGAACCTCCGAAATAGTGCATGTTCTGAAAAAATAACGTCAGGCAAGACACACACTAAAGAATAACCAGCAATCCTTATAAACTTGCCACAAAAGTTATATTTTGTTGTCATTCAACTCTGCAATAAATCAATAGACCCAAAATTTAAAAAATAACAAATAATACAATAAAACAAAGTAAGTCGAGAAAATGATAAACTTAACTTATTTTTTAGAGCAAGAAAAATAATCTATAGGGTAGGAACATAGCTTGCAATTGGTAAATGAAAAATCCGATATAGTAGTACCACAACCTATCCATAATTAAACGTAAAAATAAAAGTACCAACGTTGAGGAAGAAGGAAAATTTTGCAGTCTCCGCTATCACCAAACATTGGTGTCGATTATTCTTTTCTAATTTGCCGTTTCAATGATATGAACTGGTCTTTTTTTTTTTTGTGTGTGTATGTGAATCCCAATTTATAGAGTGGGTTAAGAGAAATTTTATTTTGGCTAAAAATAACCATTTGTTTCCTCGTTGAATGCTACAATTAGTTGCCCTCAAGAGTTACAACTCCTCATTGCCACCTCAACCGTTTCAAACAACAATAAATAAGCAATCAATTTTAAAGGAAGAGAAAACAAATCAATTAAAAAGTCAAGAAAATGAGAAAGGTAAGAAAAATAAAATTAAAATACAATACTGAAGTCATTTAGCAGCATCTAACCGTCTGCATGATAAATGTTATTAAGAGAGTTAAATATAGCACATTTAACAGAATTAAGATATGATTAAGAGAATTAAAGGAGTAATTTTTTTTTTAACATAACTCATAAATAAAAAATGAAAAAGGCTAAAAAAAAGGAGAAAAAAGATAAATAGGATCCTTGGCCAAAGAGAGGTGCCACATCACTCTTCTTTGGCTTAGCTTTATATTATATATAGAATATATATATAGATATATATATATATATATATATATATATATATATATATATATATATATATATATATATATATATATATATATATATATGTAAATTTTGTAGAGAAATGAATAAAAAATTATCAAAAAATGAGAATACCATGTTGGTGTGATTTTAATTAGGTGTCACAACTTGTATATTAAATTAGGAATTATGAAATTAATTATTAATACTAATTAAGAGTAGGAGTTATGAAGGTGAAGGGGTGTGAGTTTTGGAGATGACTTTTTAAATTCAGATAAAATAATTAAAAATGATATAAAAAGGAGAAAAAAGATAAATAGAATCCTTGGCCATAGAGAGGTGCCACATAGGATTGTTTATTCCTAGCTTTATATTATATATAGATTTGTGATTCATGATATGACTACGAAGAATTGACAAAATAAGTAATTATAAGATATACAATTTTAAGTTTAGTTTACCAATTTTTAGTTTCTTTAATTTTTTGTTTATAGGTATGGATCATCCACGGGTGTCCCTACATCCCAGTCCAGGAGTGTACGATGTGTTAACACTTCAGCAGACCCATCGATCACAAGGTGTGTGGGATGAGACCTTGACGGGACCGAAAGCGTGCCTCTTTCCAAGTCGTGCGGATCGCTATTTCTGGAAGCACGTGAGGCTTCATCCTTTGCATCCTCGCATCCTCGACTACTTTGGTAGGTGTGGATTTAGGGGAGTACTAGAGGTAGGATCTGTCCCGTATGACTGTGGAGTCATCATCGCACTTATAGAGAGATGGCGTCCTGAGACGCATACCTGTCATTTGCGTACGGGTGAGGCGACTATCACATTACAAGATATTGAGCTCATGTTTGGCATGGTTGTAGATAGTTACCCCTTCATTCAAGCTAATGCTATAAATATAAACCTTATGGGGTGGCAACTGTTGATCCACGAGCTTACTGGTTGGGCACCCGGTGAGGATTGTTTTGACGCTGTTAGTAGCTTGCAAGTAAGTAAACTAGTTGAATATATGAACGGCTTAGATGCCATTACAGATCAAACCACAGAAATTAATGTGCAAAAGCGGGTTAGGTTGTACTTGCTATGGCTCTATGGCGGCACGATATTTCCGGATAAGTCCGATGACTTTCTTAATTTTGACAATTTGCTTGACATGCGTGACCTTAACGCAATGAGTACACAATTTTAGGGAGCGGCTGCATAGTCATATTTGAATAATTATCTATGCCATGCTTCGATGATCAAGGCCGAGGATGTGTGTGGATTCAGCTCCTTGTTGCAGGTACGTGACTTTTAAAATTATGTGATTTTATTTGGTTGTCATATTTGATAGTTATAAACTTTATATTTTTTTAATATAGGTCTGGGCTTAGGAGTGAATTATGACGGTGTGGCTCTAAGGCGCTATCATAGCTTTAGTTGGATTGTGCAGAGTTGTGCTATTCCGGGACCGAGTAATGCTCCAGGTACAAGTGAATTAGGTGGCGACAGTATCGTTCCACATCGCCCTTCTCAGGTGGAGTCATTTACGGAAAGGTAGATATAACGATGTTTTGTTCACTTATTAAGAGACTTCTAACTAATTGTTTTTGAGATTTGAACAACTTGAATTTTGCTATGTTTGTAGGTCTAACGATTTTGAAGAAAATCCTGTATTGACTCAGTTCACACAAATTGTGAGCAACAAAGATGTAGCTAATGATCAATCAGATGAGTCAGATAGTGATATCCCATTAGATCACGATGAGACAGACAATGATCAATCGTCTGGTGATGATGGTCATTCTTATGAAGACGTTACTGCCCAAGGTGATGGTAACGTTAGCTATCATTCTGATGCGATTCCATATTTGGATAACACAGAAGAAGGCCTGGATGATTTTGCCTTCATGAGAGATGATGGTCCAGTTCGGTCTGCATTTTGGGATTGTAAAAAACCAGAATTTATCAATTCAGGTTAGTATGGTGGCAATAAATTTTCAAAATGTATCATTTTGTTTGTTGGCCCATTTTTAAGGGGTTGATAATTTTCTTTGTATTATGCAATTAGGTATGTTATTTCAGAACAAGCAGCAAATGAAAGGCATAGCGAGATTATACTGTCTCAAAGAAAAGAAAGAGTTCACTTCTGATCAGTCCAAAGCTAAATTTTGGAAGGTTATTTGCAAGCATCATATGTTGGGATGTGAGTGGATGATCCGTTTTAGAGAGATTTCAAGTGGTATGTGGAAGGCAGGAAAAATGATTAAGAAACACAATTGTCTCACAGATGATTACAAGAAGGATCATTCCAATTTGAGCAGTCACCTGATTGCTACTACGTTAATACCATGTATTATGGTTGACCCACACATCAGTATTAAGGTTGTTCAGGAAAAAATAAAAGGGTTGCGTACGTTTACTCCTAGTTATAGAAAAACACAAAAGGGGCATAAGAAAGCTTTTGAAATGGTATATGGAGATTTTGAAAGTTCTTTCAAGTCATTTCCCCAATACATGGTTGCCCTACAATATTTCAATAGGGGGACCTTTATTGAGTGGGAGCACCAGTCAACTACAATGCAAGGCGATCACATCTTCAAGTTTCTTTTCTGGGCTTTTAAACCAAGCATCGATGGATTCAAAAATTACAGGCCGGTCATCTCAATAGACGACACTCATCTCTATGGTAAGTATGAGATGAAACTGTTAATTGCTGTTGGAATTGATGCGAACAATAACATTTTTCCATTTACATATGCTGTTGTTGCACGAGAGATCTTCAATCTTAGACGTGGTTCCTTATGTTGTTGTGGAGACATGTTGTTTGTGGGAGAAGAGGAATTGGACTTATTTCTGACCGTCATCAGGGCATCTTGCAATGTGTCCAAACACATGAATGGTTACAACCACCATTCACACACCATAGGTTTTGTGTTCGGCATTTGAAAAACAACTTTAATAAAAAGTTCCTCAACAGTGACCTTGAGAACCTTATGTGGTTGGCGGCTACAGAGCACCAGAAGAAGAAGTACAAAATGAGGATGGAACAAATCAAAAGGTTGTCACCTCTAGCGCATCTATGGTTAAAAAATCTTCCTGAGGAGAAATGGACATCAGTTAAGGACGAAGGTCATAGGTGGGGGGCCATGATAACGAATGTCTCCGAGTCTTACAACGGTTTATTGAAGAAAGCCCGTGGATTGCCTGTTACTGCCATGGTCCGTATGATGTTTAAAAAATCTTGTTGATCGGTTTGTTAAAAGAAGCTCCCTTGCTGCTTTATTGATTGCGGATAATAAGCCTTGGCCGCTCGTCGTTGAAAAGAAGTTCGAAGAATACTGGGAGGGGGCTCGAAAGCACACTGATATGCAGCAATACAATTCAACAGCTGGGGTCTTTGAGCTTCGGACATTTGTACACGAAGGTAGGGGCGGAAATTTTCATAAAGTCTCTGCTGAAGGGAAAAAATGCTCGTGTGGGAAGTGGAGAAACTACCATATGCCATGTTCACGTGCCATTAAATTTTGTGATATCCGTGGCATTCAACCAAAGACCTATGTTAGGAAGTACTACAGTTGCATGTTTTACAGACAAACGTACAATGGAAAATTTTCGCCCTTGGGTGATGAGCCACACTGGCCACCTTCTTCATTCAATTTAATTGCAAACACTAATATGAGCGAACTTCAGGAGCGCGAAGTACAAGTAGAAGGAGGAATGAAATGGATATAGCACCTACTCGCATGGTTAGGAAGTGTAGTAGGTGCAAGGAAACGGGTCATAACAAGCATCGTTGCCCCTTGCGAAATCAGTAGTTGTTGTTGTTTTTTCCTAAGTTCTAGGTCATTATTTCCTTATGTAATCTTCTACGAATATGTTGTTGTCTTCATTGTGTGACGTTTTATTAAGATAATGTGTGATGTTCACATATTGTTTCCCAAATTTTTAATTATTGTATGATTTTGTTTGAGTTAAAATATTCTTGAATCAAATGTGGCAACAAATGAAAAACCAAAAATAAGTCTTAATAACGTCACAAAAAACAAAAAAAAAAAGATATATATATATATATATATAAGATAAATCGTGTACATGGACACGATTTGTTAAAATTAATTTTGCAAATCGTGTGCCTGTACACGATTTGCAAAAAGAAATATAGCAAATCGTGTCCATGTACACGATTTGACACGATTTGCCTTTTTTTTTTTTTTTTTAAGTTAACGGACGGAAAAAAAGGACGTTAATGAATTGGGGGTAAATCGTGTAGCAGTGCACAATTAACCCCTTTTGGAAATTTTTGTGCCATTTCGGCGCCGAACTCCAAAAAGTTAACTCGTTTCCGAACTTAGGACAATCAGTAGTCACAAATATTTATCTATATAATGATAGTACAGTATTTCCTTTTCCCTTTTGGAAAACATACGAATTAGCACAAATTTTAACTTGGACATGATCGCACATTCTACAGTTGAAACTCATTTTCCTGGTTAATTATCTGTCATATGGAACACAAAAGGTTCTGCCAATATTTTCAACTAACAAAGCATATTGGTGGGAGGTCAATAGAGCTCCAGAGGGACAATTCATTGTCATAAGAACTCTCCATAGACGAATTCTCTTCATCCTTCTTCTCAGTCATTCCAGCATTGCATTCTTCATTTTTCTCCTCGTTCTCAAGGTTCCTTTTGCATGCATTTCGAAGCCTGGATAATTGCTCAGACCGCGTTACTCCCCCGTATTTCATCTTCAACTTTAAACATTCTGTGATCCCATTAAAGGCGTAAAGGGAAGCTGAAAACTTCCTCTCGTAATTCATCCTCCTCATTGCCTCATTTATCATTGATGTTTCTTCCCCAAAGAGCTCCATTGTCTCTGTTGATAGCTCTTCAGCTAAATCAAATGGCGAATAGTAACACTGTCCAATTTCATCAAGAAATTGGAAGTCAATAGTGGACTCTATATCTTGTACATCAGTAGTATTCATTAACTCTCCTATCTCAATAATCTCCGCGTTCGAGCTCTCGTAGTTATTCACAGGCTGAATAATAAAGTCCTGATCATAGCCATTTTGAGTGATGCTACTACAATCTCTTGTAGCTGCACTTACATTAGCGATCGCATAGTTATCAGTTATGTGATCTTCATAGTAATTGAGATAATCAGTAAACGTCGAATCTGAAAAATCAGCTACTCCATCTCCAATTTCTTCTTGCTGCTTCTGCTGATGATGAACAATTTCAGCCAGAAAGGTTGAATTGGATGAATCATCATCATTATTAGCAGCAGCAGCCATGGAATTATTTCGTTCTTTGAGCCTGCTAAGAAGAAGGTTAGTGATTTTTGGAGGTAGAGCTGAAGTGGCAGGAGAAGAACAAGGCCAGAAATTCGTGCGAGTATTGGCTCCACGAAGTATACAAGCAGCTTCATCGTAAGCCCTTGCTGCTTCTTCAGCAGTGTCAAAAGTTCCAAGCCAAACTCTTATTTTCTGTATAGTGTCTTTTATTTCAGCAACCCATCTGCCTGATGGTCTTTGTCTAACTCCCACAAACCTCTTTCGGGGTTGTTGAGCTCCGCTTAGTGCGGCTGCAGATTCATGAGTTTTCGCTAGTCCTTCAGCTTTTCTCTTTCGAGCCATTGTTTTTGTGTGTGTTTGTATGCTTAATTTGTTATAGTTGCACTCTGCTGGGCCGACACTGACACTGAGGGAAGAAAGCTATGGTCCCAGTCGTAAAAGATGGATAGGCGTTGTGTGTATTGACTTGTGAAGTAAACAAGGATGGTGAACTATGAAGGTGTTGGATGTGTGCTTGGTTTTAGTAGCTAGTTTTTGTACATAACTAAGTTGGGGTGTCAGTTGCATATATTTATATGATGAAAGGGAGAAGGAATATTCTGTCAAATGGCAAACTATTAGAGTTGAAAAGTTCTTTTCTTGTTTGTTAAGACGCATTTGTTTTATTGTTTTGGATTTGTAATAGCAACAGATGGAGGGCTCTATATATATATATATATATATATATATATAAGAAGAGAGGATTGGTAAAATAATAAGCTTACCTAGTGTTATTATTTTAATTGATGGTTTGACCCAGCAAAGAGTGCAACTTCCTGTTTTAAGCTTTCTTGTTATTTCGAGAAAAGACTTAATTTGTAGTACAAAAAGCCATGGCCCGACTAGGTCACTAGAATAAGTCCCACTCGTCTTCTTATGATGAGTTTATACAATATGAAATGATTAATTCAGATTATGTCACTTGTCGATCATACATATGTCTGGGACCTTTTTGCCCTGGAAGTTTCACCCAATGAGGTTGGAAATGAGTAATCTTGAACTTTTGACTCCCGCTTGCCTCACGGGTAAACCATCAAAATCAAAATTTATTAAACTTCGAAGTTTTATCCATGGAACAAGCAGGACAAAAAATTTAAACTTACTTACCTACACCTCTAAGATCATTCTTCTAAATCACTCTTTTTTGTCAATTTTTATTTTTTTTTGTCTATGATATTTAAGGTGATAGACATTGAAATTAGCACTTTACGAAAGAGACTCACTTCATTCTTTTCGGTGTCGACAACCATAGGAAGCCCATACAACTAGAACTAGAATTCCTTATTTAGGCTATAAAATTGTAAGTTTTTCATTTGAGCGATGACACTCACGTAGTGTAATAGTTCTTAAGCAGCTTAATCCAAGTTAATCACCCACGCAATAGTGGTGAAAATCTATGATATTCCTTAGAAGTGATACAAATTGATACTGGTCAAATGACATTCGCGAATATATAATTAGAATTATAGAGAAACATTTGAGTAATTAGACGAAATCATTTTTATTTTAGGCGATTAGACAACAGGTGGCCAAATTTTACTAGTGTTAAGCATTTTAAAAAATTAAATCATAGTTTCTTTTCATTTTGATCACAATCCGCATAATTATAGCTGAGTGCCAATTAAATTGGATATCTATAATTCTATATTTGCTTAATTGCATTTATGTTTGTGTTTCTTGTGCTGGTTCTATTTATTTAGATTCATTTAGAAGTAGCCGGAAAGTTTCCATCTGTTATGGGACGCCATATGGTGTTGCTGATCACTTCAACAAAAGCAAAATGTCAACGAGGCCACTCTAAGCCCTCCAAATGGAAGTTCCAAAACAATCACAAACTCTTCTACCTCGCGTATGCATATTCCTAAGCAAAAATAATGAGTATTTTGATGGAAGTAACAATAATAATTAACTGGTAAACTTATTCGCGCTTCGCGCGGTTATAAGAAACCTGAACTATTGAAATGAACTAAATACATACACAAAAATTCGCCAATTAAGAAATTTAGTAAATTAAAATGAGATGCCAAAACTTCTTAATTAGTTCTACAGATTTAAAATCAGAATGAAAATATTGCGTAAAACATATTTTTCATTTTTCATAAAAATGGTATTTTCTCTATTTCAATTTATGTGAAGGGATTTAGAGTACGGAATTCAAAACACCCAATATTTGGCATGAACTCGGGCGTAACTAATAAAAATTTTAAAATAAATTTACACATTTGAAACTATACAAAAAAAATATATGAGTTAATATAATCAATGATTCGAAATCTTTTCTAAAAATTGCAAACAAATTGGACTATAATAGACATGGGCCAGAGTAGAACCTGTATAATTAAAGGAAATTAGGAAGAGCAATCATCCGAGTGGTTCAATGTCTTCAGCAAAAATCCAAAGTGGTCAATGGCCATATCTCATTATCTTGTCCTTTCATGTGAATGATTTCCATCGACAAACGTAACATTTGCTTTAGTATTTATAGTACCAAAAGAATTAGCAGCATAATATGAAATGAAAACTAACGTACATTTGATAATTATAACTGATTGAGTATTAAGTGTATATTGTAGTACTTAATTGGATTTTATTACAAAATACAAACAGAATTAATTTAGCAGTAAGGGAATGCTACGTGGGCTTGGTTCAGATTTAATTGGGATGCTACGTGGGATGGTACTGATAAAATGGGCTTTACTGCATTTGATTTCTACATTTAGTTAGGTTGTTATTGATAATATACATTAGTTAGTAGCTGAAATTAACCTAAAAAATGAAAAATAAATGGAGAAAAATGTCAAAAAAGGAGAAAAAGGATAAATGCCAATGGAGGCTATAGAGAGGTGCCACGTAGGATTGCCTATTGCTAGCTTTATATGATATATTGATAGAGAACGGAAATAGATACAGTAATAATTTCTCTCTTTACGTGCGAGCCAGAACTCTTGCTGACTACAAGCCCTAGTTTTGCTTCATTTTTGCCCTAGTTTCTTTTTCCACCTACAACTAGGAAATTGGCTTCTTCCTCTCGACTGAACGTTGACAATACGCCCCTGGAAAGAGATGTGCGGGATTGAATATCAATGATGTGCCAGTCGAGCTGGATAATATTGATGACGAAGACGTCATTGCATATGACAAACATGAAGGTAGTCCACAATTATGTATCAGCAGTCATTGTATTCCGATCGTTTCAAGATGCGATGTGAAACGCCATACGACCGATGGAAGGTATGATTTTGAAAGAACTTGGGAATAATGTTTTTGCCTTTCAATTCTTCGACGAATTGGACTATGAGAAAGTATTGGCCGATGCTTCCTGGAATATGCAGAGCCCTATTGTCATGCGGCCATTCTTATTGGGACAAAACCCTAGACAGGTTGAATTGACATAGTTGAACATTTGGGTGCGAATAGATGGTTTAGTAGGTGGCCTGCGATCTGAAAGAGACATTGGGAATACCATTTGAGTTTTTTTTTGTTGATTAAAAAAAACATGACTCCATCCGGCAGGAGTATATACGAGTCGGGATTAGCATTGATGTGCGTAATACTTGAGAAAGAACATGAAGATTCGTCGATCAGGAGGAACATGCATCGAAGTCACGCTTAAATATGAGCGGCTAGGAACCTTCTGCTTCTACTATGGTGGGCTAAGCCACACTGATAAGTTCTTCCGCAAGCTCTTTACGAGCAGAACGCCGACCATGAGTATGGGGGATCCAAATGGATACAGACGGAGGGATGGGAAAAGAGGAATGGGTAGGCAAATATGGAAGACGTGTATGGTAAGACGGAAGTTCCGCATGATGTTGGTGATATAATGTCGAGAACAAGGGGAGAAAATCCTGGGAATTTAGGAAAAGAGGGGACTGGGAAGGGGAGTACGAGAGATGAAGGAGTTGGGAGAGAAAAATATCCGGGAAGTCAGGGAAGAGAGAGTACTCGCAAAGAGAATGGGGGAAACAGAAATGGTAAGGAGGAGAAACAGATGACAGTAAGTGGCAGAGAAAATTACGGGGTTGATTGGTTAGATGAGGATGATAACGATGATATAAGAGTAGATTTGGGTAATAATGCCTTAATTCCTTTGGATAAAAAAAGGAAACTCGATGAGTTGATTACCTTGATTTTTGTGGATGATTCAAAAAGCTTGTTAGTGGTAGGTTCTGGATCCCAAGACCGCTAGTCCTAATGAGTTCGCTCTATTGGAATTGTCGTGGGTTGGGAACCTATATACAATTCAAGAATTAAAGGACGCGGTCTCTTTAAAGCAACCCATTATCATTTTTCTCCAACAGATGAAGACAAGATTATTTGTTGTGGATCCAATAGGCTCCAATGGGGGTCTAGCACTTCTCTGGAAGGAAAAGAACTGGTGCTCTCTTATTAGTTATCACAAGCTGCTTATTGACGTAGAAGTACATATACCTGGTACTCCTAAATTTTGTTTTACAACTTTTTATGGTTATCCAGGAACACAGCCAAGACGTGCATCGTGGAATCTGTTGAAATCCCTGAAGGACAAATCCAATCTCCCATGGCGTATTGGTGGTGATTTTACTGATATACTCAACTATGAAGATAAACTTGGTTGAATACATCATCCATAATGGAGGATAAACGGATTCAGAGAAGGCGGTAAATTTTTGTAGGCTTTTTTATCTTGGCTACAATGGCAACTGTTTTTACGTGGGAACGATCTAGAAACACTCAAAAATGGGTTTGAGAGAGGCTTGACCATGCTTTTCCAATAAGAGATTGGCAAAATAACTTCCAAATTCCACAATGTTCCATGCTGAATCGGCTTTATCTGATCATGCATGTATCTTTTTAACCATTGGCGTCAATGTTATTTGCTATGCTTGCAAAACCCTTTCGGCTTGAAAATTTCTGGATGAAAGAGAGAGATATTAAGCAAACTGTCCAGATCGCGTGGGAACATGGAAAAGGCCAGCCTATAAACGAGTTGATAAAGAGTTGTGGTGCTTATATCTGGGGAAAGAACAAAAGACATTAATTTAAGGAAAATTTGAAGCAAGCCAAGGCGCAAATGACAAGATATAGAAACAGCTCAAACCCATATCATATGCAGTTATTTAGTTCAGCTAAAGAGGCGTACTTACAGCCACTTGAACAACAAAATATCTACGGAAATGGGCCATATATACCCCTGAACTATCGAAAAAGGACTAAATATACCCCTCGTTATACTTTGGATTCAAATATACCCCTATCGTTATACTTTGGGTCCAAATATACCCCTCCCCCATTAAACTTGTCCAAAGTGGACACCAAATGTGACGTGGCATTGACAACTTGGTGTAGTTAACACCACGTGGCATGCCACCTCACCGCCTAATCAATTTGCTGGAGTTTGAACCATAAGTCAATTCTCCGGAGTTTGACCTAATGACAATTTGCCTGAGTACCCACAAGGAACAATAATAATTGGGATGAATTTGACCGCATGACAACCCTGTCACTAGCTCCACCAGGAATGGGCAATGACTGTCGCCGGAGAGGACTTGTAAATTGGGGATTATTGTTAAATAATATCATATCTATCTTCCTCTTTATTCCAATTCTTAGATATTTCATCGGCTTGGGCACAACAAACTGATCCTTCAGTAACGGAAACAGAGAAATGAAAAATCGATTCAATAAAAACACCAAAAAAAAAAAAGAAAAATAGGAAAATTAGGGAGTTTGCTTGAGTGAGCAATTAGATAGGTTGAGAAAATCGGAAGTTCTGTCAGCCTTGAGCACTCGATCCATTGGAGAAGATTGTGTTTTCAGATTTGTGAGGAAAGAGACGATTTTTTCATGATGCGAAGTCTAATCGATTGGTAAAGTGTAAGTTTTGGGTGATTGAAACTTGAAAGTGAAGACTTTGGCACCTGCCATAAGTTAAAGTATAATCCCCAATTTACAAGTCCTCTCCGACGAATTGTTTTGTGGGTCAAATTCCGGCGAATTGTCTTGTGGGTCAAATTCCGGCGAATTGTCTTGTAGGTCAAATTCCGGAAAATTGGTTAGGCGGTGAGGTGGCATGCCACGTAGTGTCCACCACACCAAGTTGTCAATGCCATGTCACATTTGGTGTCCACCTTGGCCAAGTTTAAAGGATGAGGGATATATTTGAACTCAAAGTATAACGGTAGGGATATATTTGAACCCAAAGTATAACGAGGGGTATATTTAGCCCTTTTTCGATAGTTTAGGGGTATATTTGCCCTTTTCCAAAATATCTATTGGAAGCAGAGAGCTAAACAACACTGGTTGAGAGAAGGTGACACCAACACAAGATTTTTTCATGTTATGGCTTCGAATAGGCAAAAGAAAAATACATTCATGCAATTGAAAAATATTTTGGGACAGCAACGTGGATGGGATAACAGCTTACTGGATGTCATCACGGGTTTCTATGATGCTTTTTCACATCTGAACAGGGTGCTATAGATAAAATTCTTGGCTTGGTTGGGAGCAAGGTGACGACAACCCATAAATCTATCTTTGAATAGAGTTTTTACTGCTGATGAGGAGAAGGATGCGATCTTTTTTATGCACCCAAATAAAGCTCCAGGACCTGATGAACTAAATCCGGGCTTCTATCTTAGTTTTTGGTCGGTGGTGAGTAAGGATGTTTCGGACATAATTTTACATTGTGTTAATGACAATGGCAACATACCTGGCCATAATAACAAAAAGATCATCTTAATCCCGATAAAGAAGCAACTAGAGGCAGTGTCTGATCTTAGGCCAATATCCCTGTGTAACGTCAATGACCGTATTGCTTGTAAAATGATGGCAAATCGGATGAAGCATTGTTTAAATGCTATTATCCCTGAGGCTCAAAGTGATTTATCCCAGGAAGATTTATTATTGATAATGCCTTGATATCGTTTGAGATAAATCATTACTTGAAACGAAAAACATAAGGAAAAATAGGTTAAGCGACTTGAAAACTAACATGAGCAAAGCCTATGATAGAATGGAATGGGATTACTTGAAGAACATCATGCTTAAGCTTGGTTTTTCTGTGGAATGGGTATTACTACTGTGTCGTACCGGATATTTGATGTGGCAAGGAGTTTGGACACCTTATTTATTTATTATTATGGCTGAGGGTCTTTCGACACTATTGAGGTTTTATGCACAACGTGGTAGTTTGCATAGTGTAAAGATTGCACCACATTGCCCTCCTATTTCTCATCTTATTTTCGCAGATAATGCACTCTTTTTCTTTTAAGGCAGTTGATAATGAAGCAAATACTATTAAGCACTGCCTTATGATCTATCAGCAAGCATGGAGCCAGTAGGTGAATTTTCATAAATCGGAGATCTCTTTTAGTAGAAACACTGATGGTGTAGTAAATGACTCAATTGCTTCTATTCTAAATGTACCAATGGTTAATCATCCTGGTCAATATCTTGGGCTGCCAGCTATTGTGGGTCGTAGCAAGAAAGATGTTTTTAGTTATGTAGGGGATAAGATGTGCTCAAAGCTTCAGAGTTGGAAATGAGCAATCCTGTCAAGAGCAAGGAAAGAGATTTTACTGAAACAGTTGTACAAGCAATCCCGAACTATCTTATGTCCTTTTTTGCATTGCCTATTGACATCTGTATTGCTATTGAATGCGCTATGAATCATTTTTAATAGCGCAGTGGAGGTAGCGAGGGATATGAAATTAAATGGATTTCATGAGAGCATCTTAGTAAGCACAAAAATGAAGGTGGTATGGGATTTCAGAGTCTTCTAACATACAAATACGACGTTGCTTAGCCAAAACAATAGATGATTTTGACACGACCATATTATCTTGTAAGTCACGTCCTCGGGGCTAAGTACTATCGCAACTCAAACTTTCTTAATGCAGGTGAGGGGTCAAATTCTAGCTTTATCTAGCGGTCTCTCTGTGCGGAAAAATATCTTCTTTAGAAGGGATGTGGAAAGAGAATAGGAAATGGGCTTAATACATGGATTTACTATGACTCGTGGCTACTAACTAGCCAATCTATGTTTGTTCAAAGTGCTCCAGATGATGAGTCCATGAATCTTTGTGTGGCGGATTTGATAGATAATGATACAAGAAAATGGAAGCTACATATTTTGGAGACCCTCTTTATTATAGATGAGATAAATTGGATCAAAGCCATTTCCCCGGAATTTACTTCCCGGGATGATGGTTGGATGTGGAGGCCAGATAAACAAGGAAGATATACTGTTAAGAGTGGGTATTTGGTGCTACAAGAAAATAATATTGTCACAACCCAAACCGATGGGCCGTGACGGGAGTCTGACCTCTAGCGACCAAACACCCCTAAACACTTATCTGAAACATGCTGAACATCAATAGCCCATAAATGGCACAAACTAATCTCATAAGAGGAAACATCAGAACTCTGTACAACCTGCATATATATATACACAACATGCGAAAGAATAGTGCAAGACGGCTAGGCTGCTATATATACTGTACACAAAAGAATATAAGTCGTCAAGGCTACATCGTCTGACTACTACATACAACTGTCTACAGACCTCTGCTGGAATGAAAGCTGTAGAAAGGACGGGACAGGGCCCCGTCATACCCATCTATGTACATCTCAAAAGGATGGCCTACCAAAAATAGACTGCAACTCCGGATTTAATGGAGTGCACTGATCTCTGCTGGATAAAGGTCCTACTAAGCTGGACCACCTCCCTATCTACCTGTACCTGCAGGCATGAACGCATCCCCCCGAGCAACGGGGAGTCAGTACAGATAATGTACTGAATATGTAAGGCATAAAGACAACAAGTATGAACATATATATAGAAATCAAGAATAAGATCTGACTCATAAGCTGAAATGACTATCTGCATGAATCTGTATGAACTAGTATCTGTCTGCAACTGACTGAATCTGTATGTCTGAAAGTATAGACATGCATATATATATATATATATATATATATATATATATATATATATATATATATATATATATATATATATATATAGTAGGTACAGGCCTCATTGTCACATCACAGGCCACACCTTCACCCCCTGTTAAGTGTGCCTTTCTCATGTATATACTCCTACATCATAGGCCACTCATGGACCACTCATAGGCCACACCTTCACCCCTGTCAAGCGTGCATTTCACATATGAAATATAATATCACAGGTCACACCTTCACCCCCTGTCAAGTGTGCTTTTCTCATGTACCCCTGAGAACTGAAAGTGAATGCATAACACAAATAAAACTGAATAACAGGATTTTCAAACAATATAATGACAATTGGCCTCTCATGGGCCTTACTGAACTTGTACTACTAGGACAGAAAATCATAAGATATGTACATGGGGAAATACCATAGCCGGGATATGGAAACATTAAAACTGTATTTCTCTTATTGCTTACAAGAATAGAGTAATATGGAAACTCTCTGACTCGCTTATTGGTTCATATCATAGGATCATGCCATGTGAAAGAAAGGAAAAGCCTTAACTTACCTTGACGTATATCAAGTCGCCCAACTCCTACCTCTTGAACTTGTAAGTCTACAATTAAGGTAACATAAGTTTTAATTAGGCTACTTGCCTTGCTTACTAATCATCCTCAAGCACATATAAAGCTTAACGAACTATAGACAACCATCCCCTTTATAAGCTTACCACTCTTCAACTTCTCATTCGATCCAATATCAACTACAATACCCACAATACAATGATAACAACTATACACATCAAAATACATTTAAATCCATTCCTAATCATTTCTTAAAATAGCCTCATGTCACTACCTTGCCCTTCATTAATCTATCACTCTCACAAATACCTTCTCTTTACCTACAATCACTAAAACTCTTGGTAGTCAACTTAAATATAAAGGTAGGAATCATTTACATACCTTGAGGGGTCAAGAATCCCAAGATCACTTTAACTTCAACTCCCTAAGCTTCCTATTTTTGGAGAAACCCTAGAAACAACCTTCTTCTTCACAAGCTCGGGTTTACGGGGTCCGGGTCTTGTCAAATCTTCACTAATATGCCATAAATGTTGGGAGAGCAAAATACTAGGGTTTCTGATCTGGGAATGAGAGAAAATAAGACATAAAGTCGTGGACCATGTATTTATACTCAGAGAATTAAACGCTTCAGTGGTCCGGTTCGACGAGCGGGCCGATGACCCGTCGACATGCTTGTCGTCCTGCGCCTGTAGAATGCATGGCTGCGGAACCCTGTCGACGCCGCACAACGACGGCCCGTCGACAGGTTCGACGACCCGTCAATCACGACTGGTGTCCTACAGATTTTCTGGTTCAGTTCAAATCGCGTCGATTCAATTCGCTCAACTCCTAATCCTGTAAATCAACAGGAATGCCTGCTGGTACCATTGCACATGGGGTAAAACACTTTCTATCACCAAAACTCAGGCTCGAGTCTCGCTTCCCAAGGCACTCTTAACTAGGTAATCATAAGTCTTACTATGACGGAAATAAGGGGCGTAACAAATATCCCTAGTTCGGATGGCGATATTTGGAAGAAAATCTAGAAGCTAAAAATGCCACCAGCCCTAAATTTTGTTTGGCAGGCATTGAAAGGAGTATTACCGACATGTGATAACTTACTTGCTCGAAGGTCCTTCAGCAGAATGTTTGCCCTGCATGCCTTCAGAAAGCCGAAACCATTTTTCATTGTTTAATAAAGTGTAATACTGCAAAGCAAGTTTGGCTTAAGTCTTCTTTGGGTCGACGACAGGTGAGAAACTCATTAATGGACCGTTTTATGACAGTAGTACATGTTGTGATGTGTGATCAGCTTCATGAGGCTATCATGATCCTCTGGGAGATATGGAATGCTCGTAACAACCTGATCTGTAATGGTAGAAATACACAGCTAGACACTGTCATACATAGAGCCAGTTGCTTCTGGCAAGAGTGGACTGCGACACGTATTAGTGGTAATATTCACTCTGTGTCTGAGACTGATTTTATTGTTAAATGGTTTCCTCCTGATCCGGGTATTCTGAAATGCAACATTGATACTTCGTGTGATATTAACTCTGAAAGGACAGGGGCTGCCTGATACTCATAGAAATTTTGTTAGAGAATTTAGTTCACCACTGGAAGCTTCATATGATGCGCTAATGGTTGAAATCCTAACAGTCTATGAAGCTTTGTGCTGGTTGAAGAACTACTACTGCACATCCCCGATTGTTGTTGAGATGGATTGTCTTTTGGCAAAGCAAGCATTGGAAAAACCTGAGAGCTGCAATTCTTATTTTGATATTATTGTGCAAGATTGTAAAGCACTCATGTGTGACGTTACATCTATATCTTTGTCTTTTGTTAAATGGTCAGCGAATCAATGTGCCCATATGTAGCTCGGACTGCAGGTTCTATGTCTGATGCTACGGAGTGGATTGCACATCCCCATCTTTGATTCATGATGTACTCATTTATGATTTGAATAACAATTCAGCTTATTGCTTCTTTTAATTAAAAAAAAAATCGAGAACAACTATAGAAAATTTGGTATCTTTTTTTAACTCAAACGCTAGAAACTAGAAAATTTGGTATATCTCTTTAACTCAATCGCTTCTACAAGGGATATACAGTGATCACTCTTTTAATCTTGTATAACTCAACATTCTCGACAGAAGTAAAAATATCTCATCAATTAAATGAATCGACTAATTAAATTCTCATTGAAGAGACTCAAGTGAAAGCCTCAGCTTCTTTTGAACTGTGGACATTTTTCACTTAAAAAATAAGGTGCTTGGATTTCATTCCATTTTGGAAAAAATATCACACATTTTTCCCGGTATTTCATATTTGTCCGCAGATATAACCATTATAATGAATAGAGTTGATGATGACTTTTGTGTGGAAAGAGCCACTTCCTTTCTTACGTCACTGAGGGATTTCATTTATCAATGCAGATTAAATAGACATTTGTATATAAAAAATGTAATATTTAAAAGAAGTAAAACTTACACAAATAACTATCTTTTAATAGCTTCTAACAAGTTATAACTACAAGTTGAAGATTTACAATTCGTAACTGTTTTTGGCTGTATTTAAGTTGTATCTCGCGTTTTTTAAATACAGTGAAATACAACGAAATACAGCGCGGCTGTTGAGTAAAAACAAAGGCTATATTTATGGCAATAAAAATCTTTTTCAAATTATATGGTAATTTGTATTAATGGTTCCATGATTCACGCAAACCTCATAAGGTTCCATTACAGCTAACGTCTCTCTATCAAAATCACTCCATTCAAAAGTTTTTTGCTGGTTTTTGTTGTACTCAGTTGTATTTCGCGTTTTTGAAATACACGAAAATACAAAATTTGGCAGAGTAAAAATAGGCTGTATTTATGGAACATATTCTCTTCTTTTATTTTAAATGGTAAGTCAAATTAAATCAACCATGTATCACGCATAACGGCTGAAGTTCCATAGCAACCCACGTTTCTCTCTCCAAATTACTCAATTCCAAACTTTTAGAAATACTTCCAAATACAGAAAAATATACACTGGAATATAATGAAATATGGTTAATTGTTTAAGAAATATAAAATTGTAGTATGCGTATATACAATGGAATACAATGAAATGTATCAGAAACTGTTTCGTAAATTAGAATTACATTGAAATATAGCGAAATATACTAAAACAGTACACTGAAATATACAAAAATATACTGAAACGGTACATTAAAATACACTAAAAACATGACAAATATACATTTTCTCCTTCGAAATACAAAGCGAATACAAAAAAATACATTATAACAAAAAAAAATACAACCACCACAACCACAAACCCTACCGAACCACCACAACAACTGGAAAAACCCTCCTCCTTCCTCCGCCGCCTTTCTTCCGATCCACCATCCCGCTCCACTCTAAAAATCCTACCGAACCACCACAACAAAGTGGAAAAAAACTCCTCCTTCCTCCGTCGCTTTTCTTCGATCCACCACTGTCCTCCTCCACTCCAAAACCCATACTGAATCACCACCAAAAACCATTAATACATGAAGCATGTGGAGTTCAGATCTGAAGAACTAGAACCTTAAGGTTTTTTTCGAGTTTGGAAATGGAGATGGTAGTAATAGTGGTGGTGGTGGTGTTGACGGAGGCATGAGTGGTGTAGATAGAGAAGGGAGGAAGGGGTACGTGAGGGGAAGGAGAAAAGAGGCCGGAGATAGAGAAAGGGAGGGAGAGAGGCGGTAGTGAGGGCAAGGGGAGAGAGGAGAGAGAATTTTTTTTAGGGCTTGGAGAAGATGATAAATTTTAAATGTGTAGTGAGGGAGAATAGAGAGGTACATGTATTTCAAAAGTTACTGGACCAGTTATGAAATGTAATTTTGGAAAAATAAAGCTACAAAAATTAAATAAAAAATAAGGTAGTTACTATTCATAAATAAGTCTTAGAGGTAGTTATGACAAGTAAATTTTCCTTAAAAGAAGGTTGAAAAAGTTAGTCAAAAGTTGAAGTTGTGTTTGAATACGCATTTAACTTGAAACTCATCTTTATTTTAAAAAAATAAAATATCAGTCTAATTTATAGCCCAACACTGTTTTAATTTTATTTTTTGCAAAAAAAAAAACAAAAAAACAAAAAAAGAAGAATAAATATTGTCCAAACAGGCTCTAAAATTCTCCCAATCATGCGTCATAATCACCCATCACACGGTTATCAAATATTCAAATCCAAAAGCATTTTTTGCTATTAAGTCGTGTTATGATTGACTATATTTTGCTCAAATTCAACATAACTATACGGAGTATTTCATAAAACATCACGTTTTTCTTGATAATTTCTTAATCATATTTTCTTAACTAGACAATACAAAAAGAAAAAAGAAAAGTAACTCACATAATTAACTCCCAAATTGGGAGAAATAATTGAACTTAGTTTTAAAAAATTTCAGGGTGATTCCTATCTGTTGAACTTTTTTTATTAGGCTCCGTTTGGACATGGTTTGAAACCATGGCTGGACATACAATTTGAATATTTTAAGTTGTATTTTCACTTATAGACATAAAAACCCCACAAATTATGAAAACTATCAAAACATTCTCAATTCTTATACAATCTAACCAAATGAGCAAATCATAGTTTATAACAAAATTAGTACACTACTAGAAGGCTTTTCTAAAAAATGCAACATCAATTAATCAAACTTTACTTCAATAGAATCGAAAATTTATCATAAATAGTAATGTAAATACTATTTAATATAATCTTCCCACATAAATTAAAGGTTGGTAGACATAAATAAAGGATGGTGGAAGTTAATGAGATTGGTAAATGATTGATGGGGTAATTGTTAAAAATATTTACCAACTTATGGGTTTTTTTTTTTACAAAAGATTAACTTATGGGTTAAATTTTGTATTTTAAAAAAGTTGAAACCATGGTTTCAAACCCAAACCATGTTTTTTTTGGATGATTTGGGTTCAAACCATGGGTTCAAACCATGGTTTCAAACCACAACTCAAAATTGATGGTCAAATGCTGGTTTGAAATCATGGTTTCAAAATTGATGATGTGGACTGAAAATTACACAGCTAGATAACAATTGAATGATCCTAAAGATGGGAATTAACCCTTCTTGAACAGATTCAATCTTCAACAATTAGAGAATTAGAAAGAGAATGAGATAGAGATAGAAATGAGTTCTTCCTTTCTTTATGTTTCAAAACATGCATTCTACAACGGAGAAGTAGATTTATATAGTTGAATTAGGCGGCAAATGCAGTTACATTCAAGTAACTGATTTTTTAGCTAGGCGCGTGTGGCCCACGCGCCTCCAACTAACTCACCCACACGCCTAACTAACTCTAACTACTTCTGGACTTTTAACTAACTTCTGGACTTAATCACCTAACTGCTAATTGTCCAGCTAATCCATCACATTAGTCAACTAATCACTTACAATTAAATGGAATTACAATCTTACAATTTGAGCTCATAACAATACCCTCCCCTTCAAGCATCCTTGTCCTCAAGGATAAAATGAGGGAACCTCTTGGTGAAATCCTGTAGGTCTTCCCGGGTACTGTCCTCCTCAACACAGTTCAACCATTTGACCAAGACCTGAGTGGTTGCTCTTCCCCTCCTTTGGGCCAATCTCCTGTCAAGAATAGCTTCAGGGGTCAGCAAAATGTGACCAGAGTCTAAATGAACCTCTGGTAGTGTGGTAGATGCCATGTGTGAGCCTATCTTCTTCTTTAGCTGAGAGACATGGAAGGTTGGATGAATTTTTGACCCCTTAGGGAGAGCCAAGGTATAGGCAACAGGTCCTACTGTGGCAGTAACTTGGAAAGGGACAAAGAACTTAGATGATAGCTTCTGAAAGGAGTTATCTTTGAGAGAGAGTTGCCTGTAAGGCTGAAACTTAACAAAGACCCAATCACCAATCTCAAAAGACCTCTCAGTCCTGTGCTTGTCAGCCTACATTTTTATCCTGTTCTGAGCTTGAGCCAAGTGAAATTTGAGCTTCCTGAGGGTAGCTTCTCTTGCTTGTAGACTTATGTCAACCATGTCCAGCTGAGAGTCCAAGGGGAGGTAGGGCAGTAAGGGGGGTGGTTTTTGACCATACACAGCCTCATAAGGAGACATATTAATAGCTGAGTGATGGGAAGTGTTATACCAGTACTCAGCAAGGCCTAACCAGCTAGGCCACTCCTTGGGTTTATCAAAAGTCATGCACCTCAAATAACTCTCCAAACACCCGTTCACCACCTCAGTTTGCCCATCAGTTTGAGGGTGGTAGGCACTGGATGTGAGCAAGGAAACCTTCTGTAATTTGAATAACTCCTTCCAAAATTTGCTGACAAAAACAGGATCTTTATCAGAGACAATAGTCTTAGGCATACCATGAAGTTTGAATACACCATCCATGAAAAGTTGTGCAACATCCAATGCAGTATATGGATGTTTAAGAGCCAAAAAGTGTGCTGCTTGCTGAGTCTGTCTACCACCACATAGATAGCCTCTTTACCAGCAGCTTTAGGTAACCCCTCTATGAAATCCATGGAGATATCTTGCCACACTCTGTCAGGAATTGGCAAGGGCTGTAGCAAGCCAGGATATGGGACATTCTCCCTCTTACACCTTTGGCAAGTGTCACATTCCCTCACAAATGTGTACACATCCTGCTTCATCTTTTTCCAGTAGAACTCTTGTTTGAGTCTATGCAAGGTAGCAGAAATGCCAGAATGACCAGAAGCACTGGCATGAAAATGCAGCAACAATTTCTTCCTCAAAGTAGTATCCAACCCAACCATCATCTTGCCCTTCCTGCTTAGCACACCAGCAATGAACTGATAGTAAGGTTTGTGGGGTGCATTAGATTGTATATCTTGAATCAGCTTCTGAAGTTTGGTGTCCTGATACCAAGATTGCTTAACCTCATCTATTAAAGGAAATTGCACACCTGAGATGCTGAATAATTGAATTTCTTCAGGTTTCCTTGATAAAACATCTGCAGCCACATTCTCATTGCCTTTCTTATACAGGATATAGTAGTTATAACCAAGTAGTTTGATCAACCATTTTTGCTGGCTTGGTGTGGATATTCTCTGCTCAAGTAAGTACTTGAGACTATGATGGTCAGTCCTGATAGTAAAATGTCTACCAAGTAAATAGGGCCTCCACCTTTGAACAACAGTAACCAATGCCAACAACTCCCTTTCATAGACAGAAAGTGCCATGTTCCTGTTAGACAACCCCTTGCTAAAGTAAGCAATTGGTTTATGGTCTTGTGCCAGTACAGCACCAATGCCATGACCTGATGCATCAGTCTCAACTGTGAACTCCTTAGAGAAATCAGGGAGAGTAAGCACAGGTGCAGATGTGAGTGCCTTTTTAAGTTTCTCAAAGGCCATAGTAGCCTCCTGATTCCAGTGGAAACTACCCTTCTTAAGCAAATCATGTAAGGGCCTAGCAATGACTCCATATCCTTGGATGAACCTCCTATAATAGCCAGTTAATCCCAAGAATCCCCTAAGTCCCTTTAGTGTTTTTGGTTCAGGCCACTGAGACATAGCATCTAGTTTATGCTGATCCATTGCCACTACTCCCTCAGAGATCACATGACCTAAGTAGTCAATTTTAAGAACTCCAAAGTCATATTTGCTCTTCTTCACAAACAAAACATTACTTCTTAGTATTTTGAAAGTCTCTTCTAGATGCAACAAGTGATCAGACCAAGTAGAGCTATAGATAAGTATATCATCAAAAAACACAAGAATGAATTTTCTGAGGTAGGAATGGAAAATTTGGTTCATCAGGCTTTGAAAGGTAGATGGGGCATTTGTAAGGCCAAAAGGCATGACTAGGAATTCATAGTGGTCATGGTGTGTTCTAAAAGCTGTTTTAGGGATATCAGGCTCAAACATCCTGATCTGGTGATAACCAGATCTGAGGTCAAGTTTTGAAAAGAATCTAGCTCCATATAGCTCATCTAATAATTCTTCAATAACTGGTATGGGAAATTTGCCCTTTACTGTGAAATTGTTCAACTCCCTATAATCTACACACATCCTCCATGATCTATCTTTTTTCTTCACCATGACAATAGGTGAGGAGTAAGGGCTAGTATTGTTTCTGATTACCCCAGAACTTAGCATTTCATCAACCATTTTTCAATTTCATTTTTTTGGACAACAGGATATCTAGAAGGCCTTATATTGATTGGAGAAGTACCTTCTTTGAGGATGATCTTATGGTCATGCCCTCTAGATGGGGGCAGCTCAGTTGGAGTTTCAAACAAGTCTGAATACTTGTCCAAAACATTTGTCAAGTCCTGTTGTTGTGCTTCTGCAACATTCTCACCTTCCATGGCACATAGACTGATCCCATCTCCTTGTCCTTCTTCAATAAGCATTCCTACTGAGATCATGCAAAGTTCAGCAGGTTGAGCAAGCAGCTTGTGCATTTGTCCTGCTGGAATCATTTTGGTTGCAGGTGGTTGTGCTCCCCTTAGTGAAACTTTCCTTCCATTCATGCAAAATTCCATTTTGAGTTTTTTGAAGTTCCGCATGATATCCCCTAGTGTGATCAGCCACTGAATTCCAAGGACCATATTGCACCCCCTAATGGGTAGTATTAGCATATCAGACTCAAAACAAACACCTTGCATTTTCCATTCTACATTTTCGCACACATATGAACTTGGGGCTTTAATACCATCAGCTATGGACACATTAAAAGGGGTTATAGCTGTCGAACTGCACCCCAGCTTTTTAGCAGTGTTGTAGTCTAGGAAATTATGAGTGCTTCCAGTGTCAATTAAGACCTTAATGGCCTTTCCCCTTACAGATACTGTTACCCTCATGGTTCTAAAATCATGAGTGCCAGTCATAGCATGCATGGATACATGAGGTAAAATAGCACCCTCGGAATTTGTTTCTAATCCCTGAGCCATGACAGCCACTAAGTCACCAGGATCCATCATCACCTTATCTCCTCCTTCAGTTGGTTCTTCATAGTCCTCCACTTCCATTGAGAATAACTGTCTTTTCTTCTTGCATATATGGCCAAATGAGTATTTCTCATCACAGTTATAGCACAGACCTTTATTCCTCCTTTCTTCCATCTCAGCAGGAGTAAGTAGTTTTGGATTTCTAAAAACTGATTTGGAACTGTTGGTACTGTTAGTGTTTTGGGTAACATTGTTTGTTGGTCTAGGGGCATGGTTTTTAGGAGGGTTATATGGCTTGGAGTAAGGTTGGTTATGAGGTTGAAAAGATGGTGTAAATCTAGTGGTATTTCTGGAGGTTGACAGATTGAAATTTTGGAAGAAAACTTGTTGTTGGATGTCTAATGTCTGTTCTTGGATCCTTGCCAAGCTAATGGCCTTAGCCAAACTTCTTGGGCCTAGCATCTTAACTGTCATCCCAATTTCATGTTTCAACCCTCTTACAAAATAACTAACTATATAATCTTCAAAAAGATCAACTCTAGTAAGTAATTCATCAAAGATATCAACATACTCCTGAACAGAACTTACTTGCCTTAAATCCTTGAAATCTCCCATGGGGTCATCAAACAGCTCAGTCCCAAACCTAGAATACAGGCATTTGATGTATTCTCCCCATCTTGGCCAATCCCTTGTTAGCCTTTGTTTCATGTATGCTTGGTGCCACTGTAATGCCTTGCCTTCCAACTTACAGGAAGCAATCTTTACCTTTGCATCATCATGGACCTCACTTACTTCAAAGAACTGCTCACACTTGTATAACCATTCCTTCAACTTAGTACCATCAAAACTTGGGAATTCCATCTGGTATCTATGGTTTGTGAGTTGATCTCTAAGTCCAGCTTACCTTCTATATTCAGCTTCATTGATTTCTACATGAGGTCTTCTGTTTGCTCTATGGTTGTCTTCCTCCTGTACCCCATTCCTCTCCACTTCAATTTGAACTGGGGCATTTCTGTTCCCCACTAATAACCTCTTAATTTCCTCCATTGCTTGTGCCATCTTAATGTCCACAGTTTGTTGCATTTCTGCAACAGAACTGACAACTCCCTCTATTGATCCTTTCAAGGAATCAACTTCCCTTCTCAGTTCTTGCATTCGAGTGTAATGGTCTCCCATTTCACAGATCAGAAGATCGAGGCTCTGATACCAATGATGTGGACTGAAAATTACACAGCTAGATAACAGTTGAATGATCCTAAAGATGGGAATTAACCCTTCTTGAACAGATTCAATCTTCAACAATTGGAGAATTAGAAAGAGAATGAGATAGAGCTAGAAATGAGTTCTTCCTTTCTTTATGTTTCAAAACATGCATTCTACAATGGAGAAGTAGATCTATATAGTTGAATTAGGCGGCAAATGCAGTTACATTCAAGTAACTGATTTTTTAGCTAGGCGCGTGTGGCCCACGCGCCTCCAACTAACTCACCCACGCGCCTCCAACTAACTCACCCACGCGCCTAACTAACTCTAACTACTTCTGGACTTCTAACTAACTTCTGGACTTAATCACCTAACTGCTAATTGTCCAGCTAATCCATCACATTAGTCAACTAATCACTTACAATTAAATGGAATTACAATCTTACAATTTGAGCTCATAACATTGATGGCCAAACGCCTACTTAGTTACGGGAGTAAATTTTCAGGAAAAAGTGATTCCGATCTGTTGAACTTCCTTTTTTTTATAGTTTTTTTTATGTCTTTTGCTAATAGTAAGAAACGAGACATAATTTCTTCAATTATTAAGTTTTTAAGAGATGATGGTAAAAAATACACTTCATTTTTTTTTTTTTTGCGAGTTTCTCACTTGAACTATCAATATTTACATTTTCTACCTGAACTATCATCAACTATTTATCAAAACACATCTTACTAGTATCTAATGGTGCTTGTTGAAGACTTTTTTTGTTTGTTATAAAAATGGTGCCAAATGGCACTCGACGCGGATAATTTAAAAAATTAAGAGAAAATGGTCAAAAACACACTTGAAGTATCATATTTTGCGATTTACCTACTTGAACTGTGAGGTGTTGTGTTTTCTGCCTGAACTATCACTAACTATTTATGAAAACACACTTTGAAATTAATGAGTCAGTTGCCATGTGGACGAAATTTTATGAGCAAATTAAGCTGTCACGCGCCTTTTGGCGATTGTATTCAAAACAATTGGTCTAGTCAGATTGTTTTGATAAATAATTCGGGTAGAAAAGTGGCAAAAATGTGATATATTATCATACGTATTCTTTTACTACCATTTTTTAAACAAAACATCCAAAATGTAAACTAAAGAGAGAATAAACATAAAATTAGAGTTGTGAGTGGTTGTTTAAAGATTGACAAGGAAGACCCCTCCAAAATCGCAGCTTTGAACATTGTGTATAAGGTATTTTACTTTCCTCTGGATCACTCACTGATATACTCCTAAATATAATAATTAAAGCTAACTCCAAAGTGATCTTCCTCAGCTAATTATTTCATTTCTCAATTATGTTTCCAATTCTTGATTTAGATCCGCCATTTCCAATTTGAACCTATAATTGTCGTGTATTTTCTTATAACAAGTGATGTGAGATAGTTTCATATGCTTTTGATAATCAATAGCAAAGGCGATTTGAATTTGCAATCGGATTGAAATGTGACTCTTCTGAATTTCGAGTCATTTTTCCTTGTTGCCAGTGGCGCAGCACACAAAGCCAAAGGGGTTCAACGTCTACTATATATGAATTAAAAAATAATTTTAATCATGTATAAACAGTGTAATTTTCCGCCCCTTCCTCCCTCCGCTCCTGGTTTTTGCTATTTGCGCTTTTGGGATGGTTTTATTTGTTTCAGGATGTTGGGGTTCTTGTGGTGGTTTTTTTTTTTTTTTTTTTTTTACTGAATTATACGAATCAATTATACCTCAATTACAAGCTAGTTGCACTCAGTTATACAATCTTCTATATTCATTTGGCTCTTGTCCAAATGGTGCTCGTTTATGATAACCATCTAGGAGAGAAGTTCTATATTGACTGCAAAATGCTGAAGGCAAAGCTGAATCTTAATATTTCTAAGGATGCAAAGATTTATGGGAGGACAAAGTTCTTCACAGAATGATCTAGTAAATGAATGTGGTATAGCATTTGTGTTTGTGCTCCTTTTTAACTTATCTTGTTTTTCCGGTTGTTGCGTCAAGGAAAGTCTTTTTTTTTTTTTTTAATCAGGAAGAAAGATAAGCATATAAGAGATAGAAAGAGAGAAAAGAGTGATTTTGACATTTGAAAGAGGCAGAGACTTGGAAACTTGGATGCCTAGAAGAAATTAAACGGTTTTGAATGATTTATAGGATGACAACATTATGATTGGAATACCCTTAAATCACCTATAATATTTGACGACATTGTAATTATGGTGTATATTTACTTTGGAAACAGCCTCTCTACCTGCAAAGGTAGGGGTAAGGTATGCGTACACTCTACCCTCCCCAGACCCCACTTGTGCGATTACACTAGGTATGTTTTTGTTGTTTATTTACTTTGGAAGAATCCTCTTACTGCTGTAAAGGAGTTCTTTGTTCAAAAACTATTAACTTTATGTATTAAAAATGTTAGCTTAAGTTCCTGGAACAAAATTTATTAAATTTTAATTATTTACTTGTAGAAAATTAACTTTTAGAGAGTCCACTATACAATCGATTAGCTAAACATTTAGCTCTTTCCTTGAGACAATGCATACTAGTATGTAAAGAGATCCAAAACTTCAACATGTAACTTTCTTTGGTTCTTTTTGTGCGGTATTGAAGTTGTATGTTGTAGATGATAACAAGTCCCTCTTGCATGTATGTGTAATCCCCTAATGTTTATCACCACATTTGTGGGTTTTAGTTTGTGTTTAAGCATCAAAATATGAGATTTAACATTTTAGTTGCATTGTAAGAAGCGAATCCATGAGTATGCTGCTATAGCTATGAAGAAGCCCAGTTATTTGCTTCGTATTCAATAAAATGAATATAGATTGACTCATTTTAGTATGGATGTAAAATATCTCTTGTCATTGTCTTTTCCCTACATTCTCTTTTAATCAAATATAATAGTAGAGCAAAATTTGAAAATGGTTCTAGTCAGTCTCACTCAGTTTCCTGATCTCTCTATTTTGAAGGAATTAGGTGCTTCATCTACTAGCTATCGCTTGGTAATTATGCACTTTGGCCTTAAGAAGGCACTTCATAATTACCTTGGTTTGTTTTTGGTTGTCTTCTTAATGCATCCCAGTTTTCTGCTAATAACTCTCTGCTTTTTAATCTTTTAAGGATATCTCAGTCGTTTGTCAGTGTGAATGAAATGTAGATAGTCGCTTTTTGGTACATCACTAATTGTTTTACTTGTCTTTATCTTCTTATAACTGTTGACTGTCTTATATTAAACCCATTTGTTGTTGCTCAGGGAATGATTTAGCAAGATGCTGCTTGATTCGTGCTGTAACCTTTTGATTCTTTTACAATTTAAGTAAACTGAATTAAAAGTTAAATCATGATGGGGTGCCTTGATGATGTCAATACTCCATTGTCAGAGCCCATGGGTTGTACCTTAAAGCCTTTCAAAGGTGCCTTAGCATGTATGGTAAATTCAGAAATTGGAGCTGTTTTGGCCGTTATGAGGAGAAATGTAAGGTGGGGATTTCGCTATGCTGCTGACGATGATCAACTAGAGCATCCTCTCATCCATTCTTTCAAGGAATTACGAAAAAATATCTTCTCATGGCAACATCATTGGAACAGAGTTGATCCTCTCCTATATCTTCAGCCTTTCTTGGATGTGATTCAATCTGATGAAACTGGTGCACCAATAAGCGGTGTTGCATTGTCATCTGTTTACAAATTCTTAACCCTTGAAATAATTGATTCAGCTATCATGAATGTGGAGAAAGCTTTGCATCAGATAGTTGAGACCGTGACAAGCTGCCGCTTTGAAGTGACTGATCCTGCCTCTGAGGAAGTGGTGCTGATGAAGATACTTCAGGTTCTTTTGGCTTGCATGAAAAGTAAGGCATCAGCAAATTTGAGTAATCATCTTGTGTGCAACATTGTAAACACCTGCTTTCGACTTCTTCATCAAGCTAGTGCCAAAAGTGAACTGCTGCAGAGAATAGCAAGACACACAATGCATGAATTGGTGAGACATATTTTCTCCCACCTGCCTTACATTGACAGCAAAGCACATGAATTTCATCAGCAAAGCAGATTGCGTGCTGACCCAGAGGTAATTGGGACTCTCGATTTATGTTGTTACGTTTGCATTTTTGATCTTTTTTATGTTTTCTTTGAATGAGACCATAGCCACATGTACTTGGCCAGAATATGACTTGTTAAATGTTCAGTTTAAATTCATAAATCAATATTAGGATTGAAATTGGCATTTTGAGTTGAGCCTATGGTGATTCTTATCCAAGCCTTGTTAACTTTTGTGCTCATTCACAATTGGTGAGAGCTTGAATATGGCTTACAACCAGCTGATAGATGCATTTGGGGCTAGGCCAAATACTGAAATCTGACATAGTTCGAAGTACTCAATATTTTTGCCATAATCTTGTGTAAATCTAAATTTCTGATGTAATTGCTTTATTTAACTTGCAAAATTATGGTTTCCTTAAAGCATAAACTTTGTTCGTACCAATAAACAATGTCTCTTGAACATGCAGAAGTGCTGGTAACCCAGCTTAACCAGATAACTGTTCGAGAAGTCCTTGAATGACAGCACTTGTCTCTTGTAATTTTAGAATTTTAGTTTTTTAGTAACCATGTGGGATATTTACGACATGATGGTTAGTTCAGAGTCCATTGTTGTTGTCATGAAGTAGTTAGCTTCCCATGGATTGTTGGCTTGATGGGAATTGGATTTATAGATGATAGGAACGTACAACAACGATGCACACTTTAGTCATCTTCGATTTACTTATTTATCTAAAAGATGGCCTACACTTTTTATTACTGAATAAATATCCAACTTAATTCAGAATGATCATCCAGTGTCATCTCAAAATTGATACTTCAAAATTAATTAGGCATCATTCTCCCTTTTCTAGTGTCTACCAAATCTACGGGTTTCCCACTTAATTATATTCTTTCACCCTCGTTGGTATTCTTGATAATTTATGTTGCTTCTTTGACAAGTGGTAATTAGCAATTATATGCTCCATCTTTCCTAAGTTATAGGCACCATTTTATTTCCTTACAAATTTAATCTTAAATTAGATAAATTTTGAACTATGGTGTGATATTTTGACTATGAATTAACTTTCTCAATGATTACTTGATATTTTCTTCTGGTATCACTATATAATACATCAGTCAAATTTAACATCCTAACCTTCCTTTCCAAGCTAATAGTATAAAAATGGGATGCAGGGAGTACTTTACTTCTAAGTTTTTAGATACTTCATTTAGCATGCGCTCTCCCCCTCCCCCTTTCTCTCTCCCTATGTGTGTGTTTGTCATACTCAATATATTTTTCTATTTCTTCTCATATATATATATATATATATATATATATATATATATATTCTATTCCCCTTCTGCAATACGTTAAGAGACTTCATATTTCTTGTAAACGCGACTATTTGACAACTGTTTTAACAAGAATGCTTAGTACTCTTCACTTTTTCTTTGTTTTGTTTATTGTATTGACAACTTTTTTGTTGCATATAATTATTTAATATGTTGCAATGGGTTATTCAACAACAACATACCCAGTGAAATCCCACAGATGTTGCAATGGGTTATTAATAATTTAATTTGTTTTTCTGTATTAATGTAGATTTCTGGATATTTTTATATTTTTTTCTTCACATTCTGTACAACTTTATAATGTTTAGTTTACCAAATAATAATGACAAGGTGGACAACATATAGTCGACCACTTCTATATTTGTTCTTGTAAAGTGATAGTCATGAACTCATAATCTTTGGCAAAAAGACGGAAAAGAAAAACCATTATATGATTCTTCAAAGAAAAGATTTTCTCCTTTTCTTATGTCAATATGACTCAAACATCTGTCATTTTAATCTCCTAATTCTTTTTTTCATTTTAATTTTTCCATATCCATCTAATTTTCCTTTAAAATTCTTTCTGTTTTCTTACAGATAATTCCTACCAAACTTTTGCAGGAACACCATTTTAACTTCCATAGTTTTTCTCTTATTTTTCATTTATATGTTCTTTTCTTGGGTCTGAGTACTTTTCTAGTACGTTAAAGTTAACCATGCGTCAAAGATCAATATCTGGCAAACTAAGCGCAGTTGACTTTTTTCTTTTTGGGTCATCTTAGGTCTCAAAGTAGTTTTCATTTTTTTCCTACTCTTTCTGTCCCAATTTATTAGGCGGTGTTTGATTGGTCATGGAGTTTAAGAAAGGAAGACTTTTAAAATTTGCAGTTTACAACAAACCATAGATATCTGTTGGTTTTTAACAAAGAAACGTAGGAAATAACAAAGAAAAATTACTGGGAGAAAAATATACTGCAATGCAGTCAAAGGGAATTATATTATTTAGCTATGTTTAGCTCTGCATTTATAGGAAAAAAATAAAATAAAAGGATAATCATAAACTAGCCTAAAATATCTCTGCAGAGTATATCTTTAACTAACCAACCTAGCCTAGAATATCTCTGCAGAATATATTTCTAACTAACTAATTACTAACAGGAAAACAAAATTTATTCAAAAGCAGTAAAACAAAGTTACTGCAGTCCAAAAGCAAATATTCTAACACTCCTCGTTGGTTTGGAACTGCAAACTCTAGACTTGGTTGAAATTGACTTCATGAACAAATCTGCCAATTCATCTTTGGTCTTACAGTCTTTTGGCATGTGTTCATCTTCTGTTGGATTAAATGAGAAGTTTTTATCCCTCATTTTAACTCGTAAAATCTCCTGCTTAGTGGCATCAAAGATTCGACAGTACTTGTCATCGAATAACAATTTAAATCCTTTTTCCACTAGCTGGCCAACACTTAACAGATTTTGATTAATATCAGGCACGTAAAGAACATCTGAAATTATTTTTGTACCTGAACCTGTTTTGATTGCAATAGTCCGTTTTCCTTTTGCAGGAATATAGTCACCATTCCCGATTCTGACTTTCTTGTTTTCCATTGACATAAACTCTTTAAAATTATTTCTGTCATATGTCATGTGGTTTGTACAACCACTGTCAATCATCCAAAAATCAGATTTATTGGTTGAAAAATATGTTGCCACAAACAAGTGGTCTTCTTTTTCTTCATTGGCGACTTGTGCATCTACTTCATATTTTGGAGATTTGTTTTTGCAAATCACTGCTTCTTGACCAAGTTGGTTGCAGATCTTGCACTGTGCATCTGGCCTCTTCCAACATTTAAATGGAGGATGACTTTTTTTGCCACAATGCTGGCAAGGTGGGTAATTTTTCTTTGAATTATCACCCTTGCTTTGAATCTTGTGGTTGGCTATCAAGGCCCCTTCAGCCATACCATCTTGCCTCTTAAGCCTCCTTTGCTCTTGTGCTTGCAATGTATTTAGCAATTCTGCCAAAGTAATCTTGGACAGATCTTTTGTGTTTTCCAAGGTAGTTATGGATACTTCGTATCTTTCAGGCACCGTAACAAGAATTTTTTCAACGATTCTTGACTCTTTAAACTTAGTGCCAAGCAACCTTACCTTGTTAACAATGCCAAGAAGCCAGTCTGAGTACTCTTTGACGGTCTCAGATTCCTTCATCTTTTGCAATTCGAATTCCCTTATTAAATTCAACACCTTCATGCCTCGTATTCTTTCATCTCCTGTGTATTCTTCCTTCAGATAATCCCAAATTTCTTTTGCTGTTTTGAGAGCCATAACTCTCGTGAAAATTGTTGCAGACACACCAGCAAACAAAATTGCTTTCGCTTTTGATTTTTTGATTTTCTTTTCTTTTTGGCTTTTGATCTGGGCCAGGGTGGGATTATTTGGCAGCGGAAAAACATCATAATCCTCTTCCACGGCCTTGCAAAGATCTAAAGCCTCAAGATAAGTCTCCATTCTTACTGCCCATAGATGATAATTTTCACCATCAAAGACAGGAGGAGCTATTTGAGAAAAGCTATTTTCATAATCCATCTTACTCACAGGTCCCTCAAGAAAATGGCTCTAGATACCAATTGTTGGTTTTTAACAAAGAAACGTAGGAATTAACAAATAAAAAATACTGAGAGAAAAATATACTGCAATGCAGTCAAAGGGAATTATATTATTTAGCTATGTTTAGCTCTGCATTTACAGGAAAAAAAAACAATAAAAAGATAATCATAAACTAGCCTAAAATATCTCTGCAGAGTATATCTTTAACTAACCAACTTAGCCTAGAATATCTCTGCATAATATATTTCTAACTAACTAATTACTAATAGTAAAACAAAATTTATTCAAAAGCAGTA
Organism: Lycium barbarum; assembly: GCF_019175385.1. Taxonomy (NCBI): domain Eukaryota; kingdom Viridiplantae; phylum Streptophyta; class Magnoliopsida; order Solanales; family Solanaceae; genus Lycium; species Lycium barbarum. The sequence goes on along the minus strand of NC_083348.1, from coordinate 65,335,699 downwards.
AAACAAAGTTACTGCAGTCCAAAAGAAAATATTCTAACAATATCTTTATGCCTATAAATTATCTCATTAGGGGTAAAATGGGAAGATTAAAGGAAAATTGTTTCTAGATAAGGAAGTATGACGTTCTCTTTTAGACATATTAAAAAGGAAAGTATGACACATAAATTAGGACAGGGGAAGTAGTATTTTTGTAATGGTATCAATATTTTTCCTGCATTGTCTTCCGTTTTTTTTATTTTTTATTGATACTCCCTGCAGGTGTTTGATTGGGCACATAGTTTAAGAAAAAAAGGAAGGTTTTTGAATCTTGTGGTCTAAAATACACCGTAGAAATTTCTGTGGCTATAAATCACTTCATTTAGGGCGAAATTGAAAGTTTGAAGTCAAATTGTTACTTAATATGGAAAGATGTCATTCTTTTTGGGTCTGACTAAAAAGGAAAGAGTGTCACATAAATTGATACAGAGGGAGTACATCCTTTTGTCGATCAGTTTGCATAAACTTGTCGATGATGATTTGTCGTTATATATGCTTTGAGAAAAATCAATTGTTGTTAAATATTTATTCCAAGTTTTGAAAATGGCTTATAAGTTTGTTATTATAAAACAAATCTTTTGATATATGTGATTGCCTTTTCTTCTATGTGCACAAGGATAACTCCCCTAGTCACATTCTTCCTGTCATTGATTGATGTTTCCTTGTTAAATATCTATTCTACATGTAATTGATTGGCTTTTCTGCTCTAGGATTTTGACCTACAGATTCTGTTAGAATTGAGTTACTTTTTTGCATCAGTAAAGCTACTAAATCCACATTTTAAAGATGATTTTATTCAAAATGCTTATAGTTTTGATTGCTAATTATTTAAATATTAATCAATAACATTTTTAAAATCAAAGTCAATTATTCTGCATGTCTGGACCTTTTTCCCACCCCTCTTTCAACTTAGCTGTAAGATATGTATATATTGACATTGCCAATAGTTTCTTCCTTTCTAGACCTGAACAGAATTAGTTGTTTAACCAAACGCTCTCGGCGCACGTTTAGCAAGGATCTGCTAACGTACGCCAGACGCTGCAAGAGGTAGACGGAAAAAACCTCCACCGCAGCCTCCGGAACAACCTCCACCGCCAGATCTTGACCCTCCCACACCTAAAATAGCGGCTACACGTATTGTCACGCCAGAATCTGGTCTCCCCCAATCATTACCTCCAATTCAATTTGGTCAATGGTTGGTCGGAAGGGGCAGTGCTCCGACTGTCTTCCACCACCCGCCTAGTGGAGCTCAAGTGAAGCAGAACCCTAAGGGACTTGTCGAGCACAAGCTACCAGAGAAGAAACATACAGCACCACCCACGAAGCAGCTGAATGAGTCTGAGCAACAAGTAGAGGCAGCTTCCAACACTGTGAGGAAGCTCACTTTTTCAGCAGCTTCAACGGGTATTAAGGACCATGAGCAAGAACAACAATTCGTTAAGCCCCCATCACTGAAGGAAATCCTGTTAGGCAATTGTTCCCTTCAACAAGGTAAGAAACTCGACTATTTTCCACCTATAGTTAAGGATGGAGTAAAGATAGTGAGACTAAACACAACGGAGGTACGAGAACAGAGAGAAAAATGGCAAGATGCACTGATAGGATCTGTGGTGGGTGGTAATCCCATGTTCAAAGATATGCTGAGATATGTGTATGGGGTCTGGAATTTTGTTGAAACACCACACGTTTACCTTCACACTGATGGTTGCTTCATTTATCGATTTGAATCTGAAGAGGAGAAAAATATGGTACTAGATAATGGTCCCTATACTTACAACAACAGACCTCTGATTGTAAGACAATGGGAGCTAAATTTCCAAATCAGTGAAGCAACAACCAGGCTGCTACCTATTGGGTTACTTTTCCTAGTTTGCCAATTGACTACTGGGCAACAGAAAATCTAGGTCGAATAGCGAGTTGCTTGGGCAAGCCAATTTGCACGGATAAACTTACAGCTCAAGGTGAAAGAGTGTCTTATGCACGTATGTTAATCGACATGGATGTGACAATCCCATTTCCTGATTCTATACACAGACTCTCCTGGTTATAAGGTTATTGAGCAAAGGGTTGACTATGATTGGCAACCTAAGTATTGTGCAACTTGCCTTCAAATAGATCAACACACTGATAATGCACTGCTAAAGCCTCAGAACAAGCAAAAAATGAGGGGAAGAGAGCAGGAAATAGGCACAGGAGGAAGCCAAGACAAGAGTGGCAGTCTAAGTAAGATGAACTAAGGCCTGAAACAGTAGTTCAACAGCCTGTAAATGCAAGCAAGGAGCACCAGATAGAGGGCCAACAAGCCAAGGCACCTGATATTGCTCCTACAGTTCAGGAGCAAGAGAAAAGGAAACAAAGAGGGAAGCAAATAGTGCACCAAACTCAACCAGATAAGCCTGAGACACAAGTAGCCATCACAAATATTGAGAAGCACCTTGAACTCAACAGGAACAAGGCTCTTACAATTCCAGGCTGTGAAGATAATGTTAAAGGAACTGATAGGAGCAGCCAAGTCCTACTGCGACCCCCATGATATTCTGCTCTTGGAATGTAAGGGGGCTTAACCAGCCCTATAAGCAAAAGGCTCTTAAAACCTTTTTGCTTAAGAATAAAGTAGACTTAATAGGATGTGTAGAAATCAAAGTTAGAGTTCACAAAGTTGAAAAAATAAAGAGGAATCTGGGTACTGATTGGGAGGTGTTCACTGATTATCCAGCAGTTCCATATGGAAGGATTTGGGTATGTTGGAAGCATCAACATGTTAGAATACAGATACTTCATTCAGATCCCCAAGTGGTGCATTGCTCTGTCACTGACTTAGCATCTCAATTTAAATGCTTGATGACCTTTGTCTATGGGTATAACACTGTTCCTGAGCGAGCAGACATCTGGAGACAGTTGAGAACTTTACAAGCAGGGGTAAATGAACCTTGGGTGGTGCTGGGGGATTTTAACATTGTTCTATACCTTGGGTGGTGCAGGGGGATTTTAACATTGTTCTATCAGTCCATGACAGGATAAATGGACAGCCAGTACACACTTATGAGACAACTGACTTTCAAAGCTGCATTGAAGATACAGGGTTGGGACAATTAACTAGAAGAGGCTGCCAGTATTCATGGGGCAACAAGAGGGATGCAGATTCTAGAGTCTACAGCGTTATAGACTGGATTTTTGGAAATGACCTGTGGTTTATAAAGTATAGTAACCTGACATCACACTATCTTACCCCAGAGTGTTCTGATCACTCTCCTATACTTGTCAGAACTGAAGTAGAAAAACAAGCCCTCCCCAGACCATTCAGACTATACAACACACTCTTGCAACAACAATCCTTTCAAGAATTAGTCCACACTACTTGGAAGAAGAATATCCCTGGTTACACCATGTATAGAATCCGGAGGAAACTGCAACTTATTGAGAAAGGGGCATCACAAATGAACAAAGAAACGAATAGCATTGATAGGAAGATTGAGGAATTACAGGAGACACTAACCAATGCACAGATGCAACTGAGCACTGATATGTTTAACTCTCAACTTATTGAGGCTGAAAGACAGGCTTTAGCTCAGCTACAGAAGTGGTCACAAATACAGGAAAAAGTGCTCAGACAAAAATCTAGAGTCAGTTGGATTGCTTATGGGGACTCTAATACAAAGTATTTCCATGCTTATTTGAAAGCAAGGCAGGCCAGAAATAGAGTTTCCTCTATCTGCAACACCCAAGGTAATATTCTAACAGATAGTTCAGCAGTGCAGTTGGAGTTTGTCAATTTTTTCACAAACCTGTTGGGCACCAAAGCAGATGAACTACCATGTATTGATATGAACATAGCTAGAGATGGCCCTTGCTTGACCATGGAACAGCAAAGACAACTGAATGAGGAGTTTACAAGGGAAGAGATAACTAGTGCACTAAGAGTCTTCCACCAGACAAATCACCAGGAATAGATGGGTTTCCAGCAGAATTCTTCAAACACTAGTGGGAGGTGATTGGTGAAGATGTAATAGAGGCTGTACTTGAATTCTTCACCACCAGGAAGTTGCTCAAATTATTAACACAACTACAATCACATTAGTACCTAAAGTTGCAAACCCCACTTGTGTGAAGGAGTTCCGGCCAATAGCCTGTTGTACTACAATATATAAGCTAGTTGCAAAAATGCTGACTGCTAGACTAAAGTTAGTGGTTGACTACATAGTGGGTCCCTCTCAATCTGCATTTATTGAGGGTAGAAGTATACTTGATAATGTGGTTGTTGCTCATGAAATTGTCAAAAGTTATTCCCACAAGAATGTGTCACCCAGATGCTTAATCAAGATAGACATCAGGAAAGCCTACGACTCAGTGGAATGGAGTTTTTTGCAAATGGTTCTTCATGAATTTGGCTTCCCAGTTAGGATTGTCTCATTAATAATGGAGTGTGTCACAACAGTACAGTGCTCCCTAATCCTGAATGGGGGACTCACTCCTCGGTTTCAAGCTAAAAAGGGCTGTGACAAGGTGATCCCATGTCACCATACTTGTTTGTACTGGCCATGGAATACCTCAACAGATCTCTTAAACAACTCAGACACAACCCAACTTTCAATTACCACCCCAGATGTGAGAGAATGCAAGTGGTTCATATATGTTTTGCGGATGATTTGCTATTATGCTGTAGGGCTGATCAGGGATCCATCCAGTTGATGCTAAAGGCATTTACACACTTTTCCCAGGTCTCAGGACTGCATGCTAATTTGGAGAAAAGCTCCATATACTTGGCAGGTGTGCCCCAAGCGTTTGAAGATCAGATAATTGCTGATATGCAGTTTACAGCAGGGGAGATACCATTTAGATATTTGGGAGTTCCCTTGTCTTCAAAGAAACTCAGTATCCAGCAGTGTATGCCCCTAGTGGGAAAAATGGTTGCCAGAATCAAATGTTGGACCACCAAGCTGCTTTCTTATAGTGGCAGATTGCAACTTATTAAGAGTGTTCTGTTTGAAATGCAAACCTATTGGGCACAGGTCTTTCTATTGCCTAAAAAAATTACTGAGCTAGTCACAAGTGTGTGTAGGACTTTCCTTTGGACTGGAACTGTTGAACTTTCAAAGAAGGCACTTGTAGCTTGGGAAAGACTCTGTTTGCCTAGGTCTGCTGGAGGATTGAATATTATAGATGTATATCACTGGAACGGAGCAGCTATTTACAAGCTACTCTGGGCAATTGCTGCCAGAAAAGAAACTTTGTGGGTCCAGTGGGTCCATGCTTTCTACATAAAATCCCAAAACATAGATGATATGATGAGTCCTAAACAGGCTAGTTGGATTGTAAGGAAGATTATTGATGCAAGAGACTGGTTTGACAGTGGAGACATACTTACAGAGCTGACTAAATTCTGCAAGAAAGGAAAATTTAGCATCAAAGTGGCGTATCAAGCATTTATTCCCCAATGTCCCAAGGTACTATGGAAGAGCATCACTTTGGGGAATGGCATAATCCCTAGGCATCAGTTTATCACTTGGCTGGCTATTAATCAAAGGCTGGCTACAGTTGACAGATTATCCAAATGGGGCATTCAAGTAGCTAATGAGTGTGTGCTCTGTGACTCAGGCAGAGGAAACACTAGCTCACCTTCTCTTTGACTGCAGGTACTTTAGCCATGTTTGGAATGCACTGCTGAGATGGTTGGGGATTGCTAGACACTCTACTAGCTGGAATACAGAAGTTACATGGTTGGCCCAAAGAATGAAGAGTGCAAGACCAAAGGCTGAGATATTAAGATTCTTGTTCAATGCAACAGTCTATCATGTTTGGCTGGAAAGAAATGCCAGGAGATTCCAATGAGCTCAACGACCCAGCGGAGATAGACTGAAGGAAATTGTTGTACAATTACATGTTAAGGGCAATCAGCTAGGAAAATGGAAGCAAGTGTTAACAACTCTCAATAGTTATCCAGTCTAGAGGACTTATATATTTCTTATGCAATGTAGTCAGGTTCCTTAGACTAGAGTGCTTATGTAGTAATTATGAGGTCTAGTTCTAGTGTTTGTATGAACTAGCAGCTGTACAAAGTTCCATTTTGGTTGAATAAAATTTCCAGTTTCGACCAAAAAAAAAAGAATTAGTTGTTTTTCTCTTAAAGATACATGCATATAGTGATTCACAAGAATTTCTTTTTTCCTATTTAGTTGTTTTGATACAGAACTAAAGAGATCTCCAAGAGTTATTTCTTTTCTATTTGTTATAGCCTTTGATTGAAGCATTATTTAGTGTGCACAAAATGGAAGAAACAGAAGAGACATGTTTATATTGCATAGCTTTGACCCTTAAATCACTGAAAGTGGAGGCCAGTATACCCTTCTTTATCGTCACTTACTTTTGTGCAGGCAGGCGAAAAACATCATGACAATGGTTGTGTTAGTGCAGAATCCACTGGTAAGTCAGCATCGGTTGCAGTTCCTTCCAGTGCATCATCAGTCAGCACTAGGGATGAAACAACAGATGAGAAAACTCAAAAGGAGGAGATTACTGGTAATATAGAAACCCCTATGATGGATCCATATGGGGTCCCCTGCATGGTGGAGATATTTCATTTCCTATGCTCTCTTCTGAATGTGATGGAGTCCATTGAAATTGGTTCTAGATCCAACCCCATAGCGTATGATGAAGATGTTCCCTTGTTTGCACTGGGTTTAATTAATTCAGCCATAGAAGTAAGTGGTGCTTCTTCTGGAAATCATCCTGAGTTATTGGCTCTAATACAGAAGGACTTATTCCACAATCTGATGCGCTTTGGCTTGTCTATGAGTCCTTTAATTCTTTCAACGGTCTGTAGCATTGTTCTAAATCTGTATCATCATATGCGTATTAAGTTAAAGCTACAGCTTGAAGCTTTCTTCTCTGGTGTGTTAGTGAGGATTGCCCAAAGCAAGCATGGAGCTTCTTATCAACAGCAAGAGGTTGCCATAGAAACGCTTGTTGACTTCTGCAGGCAGCCCATGTTCATGCCTGAGATGTATGCTAATTTTGATTGTGACATATCTTGCAGTAATGTATTTGAAGACCTTGCAAACCTGTTATCCAAAAGTTCCTTTCCGGTCAACATTCCACTTTCAGCTTTAAATACGCTTGCCTTGGATGGTCTAATTGCTATGATCCAGGGTATGGCCGAGAGAATAAGCCAGGATTCATTTGTTTCTGAACAAGCTTCAATAGATCTGGGTGAATATAGACCATTTTGGACAGAGATATGCAAGGACTACAGTGATCCTAATCATTGGGTTCCATTTGTTCGTAAGATGAAGTTCATAAAGAGGAAATTGTTGATCGGAGTTGATCACTTTAACCGAGATCCAAAAAAGGGTATGGAGTTTCTCCAAGGAGTTCATTTATTACCTGAGAAACGTGACCCAAGAAGTGTCGCATGCTTTTTCAGGTATATGACTGGCTTAGATAAGAATCTTATCGGAGATTTCCTAGGAAGTCATGAAGACTTCTATATTCAAGTGCTTCATGAATTTGCTGGAACATTCGATTTTCGGGACATAAACTTAGACATAGCCTTGCGAATCTTTTTAGAAACTTTCAGATTGCCTGGAGAGTCACAGAAAATACAGAGGGTGCTTGAGGCATTTGCTGAGAGATATTATGAGCAGTCACAAAATATTCTGGCCAACAAAGATGCTGCACTGTTGTTATCATATTCAATTATTCTGCTTAACACAGATCAACACAATGCACAGGTCAAAAAGAAGATGACTGAGGAAGATTTCATCCGCAATAACCGGAGGATAAACGGAGGAAATGACCTCCCTCGGGAATTTTTGTCTGAGCTTTACCACTCCATCTGTGAGGATGAGATCCGGATTGCCCCAGATCGAGGTGCTGGTATACCAATGATGGCACCAAGCCACTGGATTGGTCTAGTTCATAAATCAAGGCAAACTTCACCATATATTGTCTGTGATCCTGGTCCTTATCTTGATTACGATATGTTTGCTATGTTGTCTGGTCCTGCAATTGCTGCGATCTCTGTGGTTTTTGATAATGTGGAGCAAGAGGATGTTTGGGAAACTTGTATCAATGGATTCCTTGCCATTGCCAAAATTGCAGCTGCCTATAGCTTCGATGATGTGTTAAATGATTTGGTAGTATCTCTTTGCAAGTTCACTACCCTTTTGCTTCCATCTTATGTTGATGAGTTTATTGTTGCATTTGCGGAAGATGGTAAAGCTAGATTGGCCACATTAGCAGTCTTCACAATAGCAAATAAATATGGAGACCATATTCGCTCTGGTTGGAAGAACATCCTAGACTGCATTTTGAGGTTGCACAAATTGGGCCTTCTCCCCACACGTTTCTTTAGTGATGCTGCTGATGACTTAGATTCTACTGCTGATGCAGACCCTAGGAAACCTGCTGCACTTTCTCCATCACCATCTCATTTACATTCACTCTCTCATTCAAGGAAATCATCTGGCTTATTGGGTGTATTTAGCCAACTGTTATATCTTGATGAAGAACCTGCACCACAGCCAACTGAACAACAGCTTGCCGCACGTCAGCAGACTCTTCAGACGATTCAGAGTTGTCACGTTGATAGCATCTTTGCCGAGAGTAAATTTTTGCAAGCAGAGTCCCTTTTACAGCTTGTTCGGGCCCTTGTGTTGGCTGCCGGCAAGCCTCGCAGAGGAAATAACTCTCTGGAAGATGAAGAGACTGCAATATTTTGTCTAGAGTTGCTTATTGCTATCACAATAAATAATCGGGACAGAATAATGCTTCTTTGGCAGGTTGTCTATGATCACATAGCAAGTGTTGTCCATTTAACAACAATGCCGTCTACTTTGGTAGAGAAGGCTGTCTTTGGTCTGCTTCGCATATGCCAAAGGTTGCTCCCATACAAGGAAAATCTGACAGATGAGCTTCTCAAGTCCCTGCAACTTATCTTAAAGCTTGATGCTCGGGTTGCTGATGTGTTTCTGGAACATATAACTCAGGAGGTTATGCACCTTGTCAAAGCAAATGCTATGCAGATACGATCTCATGTAGGCTGGCGGACAATCATATCTCTGCTTTCTTTTACTGCTCGGCATCCAGAAGCATCTGAAACTGGATTTGAGACGCTATCGTTCATCATGGCTGATGGAGCCCACCTCTTGCCTGCTAATTATGTCCTCTGTTTGAATGTGGCGGCGCAGTTCGCTGACTCTCATGTTGGAAATGTTGATCAATCTGTGAGATCTTTAGACCTGATGGCTGGATCACTTGTTTCTCTGATTAGATGGTCTCACAAGGCAAAGGAAGCACTTGGGCAGGAGGCTGCTATAAAAATGACCCAGGATATAACAGAAATGTGGCTCAGGCTGGTACAGGGACTCCGAAAATTTTGTTTGGACCGGAGAGAAGAGGTAAGGGATCATGCCATCTTGATGCTGCAGAGGTGCTTGACTGGAGTTGATGGGATCTATTTTCCTGAAGATTTGTGGTTGCAATGTTTTGATCAGGTGATATTTACATTGCTGGATGAATTACTCAATCTTGCCCAGCCGAGCTCGGTGAAGGGTTATAGGAGCACTGAAGGAGCAATAGTTTTGGTACTGAAGCTCATGTTCAAAGTATTTTTACAGTCTTTGCATCATCTCTCCCAGTCGACATCTTTCTGCAAACTATGGTTAGGGGTATTGAGTCTAACAGAGAGATGCATGAAGGTGAAATTCAAAGGGAAACGGAGTGAGAAGATCCCTGAACTCATTTCCGAGCTCCTAAAGAACACTCTACTTGTCATGAAAACAAGTGGAATTCTGGGGCCAAGTAATCCTGTAGGAGGGGACAGTTTCTGGAAGTTAACATGGGTGCATGTCCACAATATATGCCCATCCCTTCAGTCAGAAGTGTTCCCCACAAATGAATTAGAGCAGTTGGAAAACCAGCATATCCAAGCAGGTTGTAGTCCTCTTTCAGAGGGAAATGTTATTGTCTCACCTGGTAATAGCACAGCTTGAAGATAAAGTTCCCATCAGGGAGGCGTTTGTACAGTTAAAGCGACATATTTTTTGTCGACACCATCATTAGCGTAAGCAGATGGTGAATTTTGCAGCTGAGAACCAGTTAAGCTTAACTGATTTATTGAAGTGCCTTTGCATGCTGCAGGAGCAAATCTGAAATCAGCTTCTTCGCGGTTTGCTTTGGTTTACAGGTTGTGATATCTTCATCTGAAATATTTATAGTGTTTTTTTTTTTTCACTCTTTAAAAGGCATATGCAGCTCTGTTGGCTGTCGAGAGAAGATTAAGAAAGGGGGTTACTTTGATGAAATTTTGTGACGCCATCGCGGTTGCTGTACTTAAGTCTGGTAGTTATCTACCATTTTGACAGTACAATACTAGCATACTAGTGCAAAATAGTGATTGATAGTATGAAATGCTACGATAATGGTTTATACATAGTTTTCTTGAAATAGCATGTTTCGATTGACTGAAAAAGTTTCATCTCAAATGTTGAATAGTTTACTCATTTTTATCAGCGTTTTAGCTGTTTTATGCTATAAGGTGCTGTTGGAGAATGGGTGGTAAATTGATATGCTTGAAATATAAAATATATGCGAAGTAGAATAAAATATTTGATCATTTGTCCAAGAATGGAGCAAGGTTATCTTCCATCAGATTAAAAAATTGTAGTAAATGTCAACCGGTGCGTGTCGGATTCTCCAAAAGTAGTGTATTTTTGAAGAATCCGACACGGGCACCCATCGAAAGTGAAGAGTCCGCACAATTTAGGTATCATCATAATCTTTCTTGGACTGTTGACTCTTTAATTTACAGAAATGAGGTGCACTCATTCTTACTTGGAATTTTTTAGACTATTTCGGCTATCTTCGACTGAAAAGAAAAATCAACGTAAGGATCAGAGTCCGGAGCCAAAATGACATATTTTTACAGCAATTAGACCAAAATAGGCTGTCTTTTTTTTTTATACCCAAATGGGTATTTCGTTGATCATTCAACGAAATACCCCAGTTACTGTTCATAGCAGCAACTCTTTTTTTTTTTTTTTTGCTATTTCGTGGATTGTTCCACGAAATAGCTTTTTTTTTTTAATTTTTTTTTGCATTTCGTGGAACAATCCACGAAATAGTTTTTTTTTTTTTTTTTTTTACATATCATGACACAATCCACGAAATAGATGTTTTTTATTTTATTTCGTGAATAAAAAAAGAAATAAGAAATTATAATTTTTTTTTTGTTTTTGCATTTCGTGTATTAAAAAACGAAATAGGATAAATTTTTTTCTAATTTCGTTCGTATAAAAAGGAAATTGGAAAAAAAATATATATATATATATATATATATATATATATATATATATATATATATTATTTCGTGTATTAATGAAGGAAATTGATTTGTTTTTTTATTTTTTTTGCATTTCGTAATCTAATGAACGAAATAGGTTTTTTTTTTTTTGTATTTAGTGAATAAAAAAACGAAATAGGAAATTATATACATATATATATATATATATATATATATATATATTTCATTCATGTACCAATGAAATAGGATGAATATATATATATTTTTGTGTTTCATTTATAAAAACATTTATATATTCACGAAATAAAAAAAATCTTATTTCGTTTTTTAATAAACGAAAAAAAAAATAGTTGTAAAGTCAAGACATAACTTTATTTTAAATATAAATATAATTCTAAAAAATATAGGGAGAAAAACTAGTTGTAAAGTCGTCAAACTTTAGATGGTCATAACTTTGCGCTCGGACGTCCGATTTACGCGATTTTTTTTTTATTTTGGGTATTTTTCCGAGATCTATGCACACAAACTGCCGCAAGGCGGTTTGGCCGAGCCGATTTTTAAAAAAACGCCTTTTATCACATTCAATTTCAATTTTTCCCCAAATTGGCATGAAATTTTCAGTTTTATTTACTTATAAGATGATGATACGCAATAGATTTCAACGTAAAAATCCAGGGATAATGTATCTGTGAATGTCAATTTCACTTCTGCGGTTTCAATTTTTGAAAATAAAGCTGACTAATTTTCTCGATATATAAAGTTGACTAAAATAACCTTACAGTTAAACACTAAGTTTTTTGAAAAATATATTTTAAAAAAATTAAAAAATGGCTTTTAATCAATTTGGAATATATATATATATATATAAGATCAATTTCAAAAATATATAAAAAAACTGTTTTTTTTTATATTTCGTGGATTGTTCCACGAAATGCAAAATAAAAAATTAAAAAAAACAGTTTTAAATTAAAAAATAAAACAGTTTCGTTAATATAAATAAAACTGTTTTTTTTTTTTTTTGCATTTCGTGGAACAATCCACGAAATATGTTTTTTTTATTTTTTTATTTTGCATTTCGTGGAACAATCCACGAAATATTTCATTGGTACATGAATGAAATATATATATATATTCCTATTTCATTTTTATATAAACGAAATGAAAATAAAATTATTTTCCTATTTCGTTTTTTAATACACGAAATGCAAAATATATATATATATATATGTATATAATTTCCTATTTCGTTTTTTTATTCACTAAATACAAAAAAAAAAAACCTATTTCGTTCATTAGATTACGAAATGCAAAAAAAATAAAAAAACAAATCAATTTCCTTCATTAATACACGAAATAATATATATATATATATATATATATATATATATATTTTCCAATTTCCTTTTTATACGAACGAAATTAGAAAAAAAATTATCCTATTTCGTTTTTTAATACACGAAATGCAAAAACAAAAAAAAATTATAATTTCCTATTTCTTTTTTTATTCACGAAATAAAATAAAAAAACATCTATTTCGTGGATTGTGTTAAAAAAAAATCATTTTTTTCACGAAATTTAAAAAAAAAAAAAAACTATTTCGTGGAACAATCCACGAAATAGCAAAAAAAAAAAAAAAAAAAAAAAAAAAAAAGCTATTTCGTGGATTGTTCCACGAAATGCAAAAAAATTTTTTAAAAAAAGCTATTTCGTGGAACAATCCACGAAATAGCAAAAAAAAAAAAAAAAAAGAGTTGCTGCTATGAACAGTAACTGGGGTATTTCGTTGAATGATCAACGAAATACCCATTTGGGTATAAAAAAAAAAAGACAGCCTATTTTGGTGTAATTGCTGTAAAAATATGCCATTTTGGCTCCGGACTCGTAAGGATCATATATTGTCAATGATAACATTAGCAGATCGGAGTGTTTTAAATGAGTATTTTGAATACTAAAGATTAATAATATAACTAAATATTAGTCGGAGCAAGTAATATGAAGTTAAAAATTAAGATAATCATAAGAAAAATTACTTCCATCCATATATGAATGAAGTCACTTCCACCATTTTGACGGAAAACGTTTTTCTCCCATTTGATGAAAATATTTTCTGATAATTTAGCACTACAAAATGACTTAGGTTATACCCAGCACCGCATTGCTTTGAGCTGCTGATGGAATATTAACTGGGCGCCCTATCTCAATAGGGATGGTCATTATGCACTATACTTAAAATAGATAGAGAATTTATAGTAAGGTCCATTATTGCATTGCAAGTTACTGTATCTATAATTTTATATAAATTAACCTCCCTGAAACTCAACAAAAGCGGATGGGGATGGAGCTCAAATGGTAGAGCGCTCGCTTTGCATGCGAGAGGCACGGGGTTCGATCCCCCGTATCTCCATTTTCTTTTATTCCTCTAAAGATATATTTCAACTAGCAAAGACAAGACACAAATCTCAAATTGTAATGTATAAAACTCGCTTGTCACTTTCACATAACTTCGACATTCATCTTCAGAAAGATTCTTTTGTTTTTTCAACTCAGAAAGAATTAACTTTCAAAATTTTGGGAATACTTGTCTTGTATTGTATGTATCTATGTGCAATTCCCATGAATAAAATTACAGAAGTTCCTCATTCTTAGATACCATTGAATACTAATGTCAATTTGAAAGATTTCTGTTCGATTAAAGTGTTCAGACTAAGTTCTTCTGCGTTTCCCTCTTGAATTCAGCATAGTCAGAAAGTAAGCTACCATTTACTTTACTCTTCATGTTCTGCAGTAGCCCACTTAGCACCTGTTCAAAAAGGCATAAGATTGTTTGTCAAATAGGTTCCTCTGTGCGTGCCTAACATTCTTTCAAACTCCAATTTATACCGTCAACAATGGGAGTATGAATATACTTGCCAAAATGTAACTAACTTATATATACTGTTTTACAGGTAACTAACTGCACTTATTATGGACGTTGGACATTTACCTATATTTTATCTTTTTATGTGATCTTATGTTTACAGTCAGTGCATACAAGTTAAACTCATGAGAAAGAGATCAGGTTTAGTATCTCACCGACTCAGCAACATCTCTACGAACATCTTCGGGAACCAAAGCTAGCAAGGGTGGAAGAACAAAGCTAATGCTCATCTGCAGTTGACCTTTCAGCCTGCTCCGTTGTCCATTCCTATCGGGGTAAAGAGAGCCTTTTACACCAAGTGAGAACTGAGATGGCTTCAGCGCATCATCCAGCCCCTGAAGCTCCCATCTTATCTGCATAGCCGTGGCTTCTGCTCCACATCATTCTATTACAAACAAAATAAAATGAATGCGCTAAAAAATTTCTTTGACACTTACTATGTCGAGTTCAAGAACCTTAGAAACATCATGCGAGATCCCAGGTGGGTACTCGACTCCTTTGGATTTACATCTCAATCTCATATCAATAACTGGCCACACGGTTATAAATAGGAACTCTATGGGTAGCATGCGAATTCTCCACTCTTCCTGCATGGAATTACTAGTCAAGCATAACAATATATGCGGAAATGCTGAAACACAACAACAGACTGTAAAGAGAAAACCAGCCATTCACCCACTCTCTTGATATTTTGAAAGAGGAAAAATCTCTTCTTTTTTTTTTTTTTTTTTTTTTTTTTTGGGGAATGGATATCAAAAAAAGACATTTACGCTCGTTCATTTCCACTCCTTTTGTTGTCAAAATTCATGAGTGCTCGAGGCATTCATCATTGTCCAACCAGATAGCTTCTTAGATATAACTCAATTTTATTCCATGCATCAACTAAACTTTTGTTTAATCAGACTGTAATGTAGCATGAAATTGAAAGCTTTTAGTCAAATGAATTTTAACGCATTGGTAAAAGTTAGCCCAACAAAGGAGTAGGCATGAGCCTTTTTCTAAATGCCAAGGATGGTAAAAAGTTTCACTTGCATATAAACTTAACCACCTCCTGCATGTTGTTAGTAATAAAAATCACAAGATCCGAGGACATTAAATCTGTGCTCGTGCCCTAACTAGGTAGCAAAGAGTTCTAAATGAATTTGTGCAGGGCAAAAACAGAGTGTTAAGTTAACACCTAGATAGCCAACACACTTTGAAGGTCGTAACCATCGGAAGTAGTAGTACCTAAAATAGTATAGTAAGAGAAATACAAGGAAACAAATTTGGAAACAGGACTACCTCAACAAATTTGATTGCCTTAAAGATGCAAGGAAACAGGACTACCTCAACAATTGAATTGCAGAAATCACTACGGAAGTAGAACTAACATGAGACCTAGCTATTACCCCTATAGTTTTGTTTGTTGAACTACATTGTTAGCTTTATTTTTGCACCAAATATTGTGTTCGTCGACAAGAAATTCGGGTTTATCACTTTTAACTACTGAGGTTAGGAAGAATATACAGCAAGGGTCTAAGGCTCATCATCGTAATAACAGCAGACGAGCTAAACAAGGCGGCTTTTATTGGATAATGGTCTTATGAAAAGAAATAAAATAGGCCTAACCTTGTGTTTAAGGCCTTAAAACTGAAGAGCAGAAATTCAGACAAGTGATGTGTTGGTGCTCAATTAGCATTGCATAGCCTCAAGCAAGCAAACAAACAAAAACAATAACAAAAGGGATTAAAAATATGAAAGGAGAGTTCCCATTAAGAAAATCGACCTTGGGGAGTAACCCAACCCGGAAAGCTAGTTTATGAGGTGTGAGGATTATCCAAGACTACATAAGAAGCCAACAACCGATTTCCTCAAACAACGTTGGGCATTTAACACCCCTAACATTGGGTTTGATAGGTCTGGCTCTGCTACAATATTAAGAAAATGGGTTGTTGGCCTAATTCAATTCCAAAAATTAGCTCATGAATGAGAATTGTCCAAGACCATATAAGGAGACAACAGACTATTCCCGGATACTTAATAGTTCAAGATCCAGGATGAATACCTCATTGAGCTGTTGGCTCCTCATTTTGTCAGGAAAAATGGCCTTGAAAACTGAGGCTTGTTCTCCAGATACCGATCAAACGAAGCCTGCCAATTCAATTATTCAACTTAACATTCTGACTCTCTGAACCCAACACATGTATGCAGGATTTTATGTCCATACATTAGATATATATACTTATAACTTCGCTTATGAGAGCTTCTCAAAGCATATAATCGATTCCAAACCAGATCTTTAGAAGAAAAAAAAAAAAGAGTTGCAGAAGGTTGACGGACTAAGTAAATACATGTATAACTTTAATACAATTGATTTATAAAACTGACTCAATTTAAGACTGAGGTAAAGTTAATTGATTTAGGAGAGAAATAGAAACCGTACTAGTACCCCTGGGATTTCATGGAGAGGAATATCAGTGCTAATTCTGGAAGTGTAAGTTGCTGCATTATTTATCATCTGGGACTTTACAAGCAATGGCTTTTGCTTTGCCTGCAAGAACAAGAATCCTCCTCCCTTCAATTTGGGCACCAAAAAGTTGTAGCGGCATGTGCAAGAACATGATATATGAGCTGCTGCAATCTTTCCCATTCTTTAATGTCTTTTTCTCTTCGATTACTTAATTAAATGCTCTATTTTTTGACAAGGACTCCATTGAAATTGGGCAGAGTGATGGACTGTTGGAAAAGGAAAGAGAAACAAGACAGGGACATAACCATATCTACATGCGCCTTTTTGGTCCGATGTGGCAAACTGTCAGTGGTACGAAAGTAAGTGCCAAACAATAAGTATTTGTTGGATTATAAATTTAGAGTTACATTATTAACTAAAAAAGTATGACATTTTTTTTGCCTATCAACTAAACACCAAAAACTATTTATATCTGAAAATATTTGTTAGGACGATTAACTTTCATGTACCAAACACACTTTTGCTAACTTCTAACTTTATTCGGTCATGAAATCGCTTACATATAGCAAGCCAAAGAATGACATATATAAAAGTAGTTTCTGGAAAATGGCGCTTTTACTCGAGTTATCGCATTATTCCGGATATAGTTCCAGTGATATCTGACTAGAAATTTTTGACCTTCAATTAAGCAATGCATGCTATTTTGACCCAATGACTAACGAATCTCCTCAAACTAAACAGACTGTTAACGGTTAGTATGTAAGGGCACTTTAGGCATTTAAAAAACGGAAAAGGATCAAAATTACCCCTGAACTTTGAAAAATAGTTCATTCATACCCTTCGTTATACTTTAGGGCCAATTATACCCTTACAGTTATACTATGGGGTCAATTATACCCTTATGACTAACGGCTGCCACGTGGCATCATCCCAACCCTTCAAAATTATTTTACCCTCAAATAATTTTTTACCCACTAAAATAACTCAACAATTTTTTTTCTAGCAAAAATAATACGAAATTATTTTTATTTTTTTTCCTGGAAAAAGCATCCGTATTAATTTTGCTCGAAAAAAAAAATCAGGTCGGGTTGAGTTATTTTAGTGGGTAAAAACTATTTGAGGGTAAAATAATTTTGAAGGGTTGAGATGATGCCACGTGGCAGCCGTTAGTCATAAGGGTATAATTGACCCCATAGTATAACTGTAAGGGTATAATTGGCCCTAAAGTATAACGAAGGGTATGAATGAACTATTTTTCAAAGTTCAAGGGTAATTTTGACCTTTTTCCGTTTAAAAAAATATACTTTTTGCGATATACAATTTCTGGAAAAGAACACCACTTCTCCAAGATTGCCTTTCATATCAAGTGGCAGGGGCGGAACTAGGTGGTGCTGAGGGGGTTCATCCGAATCTCCTTTGCCGGAAATTATATTATATATGAAAGGTCATATTTGAGGTTTACGTATATATCTTCTATAATAAAACCCCTGGTTATAATTGAGAGGCTTTGTTCAGTGGTTGAGGGGTTCAAGTGTTGTCGGCGTCGCAGGTTCGAGTCTCTGTCGCTGCACTCCCCCTAGTATTTTGTCAATTTTTAGAGTTGTACTTCAGCTATACTTCGAAAGATCCAACATGGTCCTTTATATTCGGACTTCCATTCGAAATAGTCCCTATTATTTGAGGTGGAGCACTAATAATCTTTCATCTTTCAAATAATGGAGCATATTTATCCCTAACTAACTTATTCTATCTATAGAAATCTTATTGCTCTGCTAGCTCTAAGGGGTTGATTTTCTCTTCAGCACTTTGTTAATTACGTTTTAAGTTTCAACTTTTTTAAGCTCCTGCAAATAAAGGCTTCATCAACATTTAAACATCATCATTACCAAATAATAAAGGCTTTATCAACTTAAATAATCTGGGAAAATCACCTTTTGTAAATTGATTCTAACTATTAAGTTTGTTAGATATACACAGATATACAAGTAATATACATAGGCAATTTCCAGGGTCTATATATCACTTGTATAATGATGCTATAAACGGAAGTTATGGGAAGTTCATTAGCTGTCATATTAATGCAATGATTAGTTAGTTTGTTAGAGAGTTTGTTGAGGATCACGTGTATGTGTCTAAAGTGGTTATCAATACACCTCATGTAATCATTGTTGAATATAGAAAAATATCTCACTTCATTTTCGTCTTCTCTTCTCCTCATTGCTGCATGATACGATTTCCATGGCTGAGCTTCTCACATGCTCAGATATAGAAAATTAACATGGTATCGGAGCAGGTAATCCACGAGTAGATATGTTACACAACAAACAAAAGAAATTCACATAATCAAAGCTTAAAAAACAAGCAAAAATGGCGGTTACTGAAACGAATGAAGTAACCGCTCTCGATCATAATCATCCACTCTATCTACGAGCATCAAATGTTCATGGTGTTGTTTTGATCCCAATGAAACTTACATGACTAGAGAATTATGCTCTTTGGAGCATATCAATGAAACTAGCACTTAGAGGAAAAGGAAAAGGTTTCATAGATGGAAATTGTGCAAAAAGTATGTATAAAGGTGCTCTAGAAGAACAGTGGGAGAAATGTAATGCTATAGTGGTTTCATGGATTGTTATTACTGTTGCAAGTGAGTTATTACATGGGATCATATATGCCTCAAATGCAAAGAAGATATGGAAGGATTTTGAGGAAAGGTTTGACAGATCAGACCTAACTAGAGCCTATCATCTATGGACAGAAATTGGAAATCTCAAGCAAGGTAATGATTCTGTAACAACTTATTACTCAAAATTGAAGGATTTGTGGTCAGAAATGGATGTCATGATTCTAGCTCTAGGTTGTGAATGTCTTGAGTCAGTTGCTTATGTAACTCATTTAAAGTCTCAATGATTGTTACAATTTCTAATGGGGTTAAATGAAAGCTATAGTGCAATTAGAAGCAACATCCTAGCTAGGAAACAAGTTGTTACAGTAAATGAGGCTTATGCTGTAGCAACACAAGAAGAGAGTCAAAGAGCCTTAGGTGTGATAGACAAACACAAGGATCCATTGACCTTATTGGCAGATAGGAACTAAAACTATAAAGTTGGATATGGAAATCAAGGTTACAAATCTGGTTATGGAGCACCTTGCTGGCATTGAGGTTATAAAGGACATCCAGAGAATAGGTGTTATAAGTGATAGGATATCTATCAGATTTCAAAAGTAAGAAGAAAGGATATGAACTAAGAGGCAACAATGAATTCAAGCTTGCTGCACATTATGCAAAGGAAGCAGAAACTTCAACTAGTGAAAGATAGGCCTTTGGATCTCAGTTTTCTGAAGAACGATATCAAGATATAGTAGGTAGAATGGAGAGGACACCAACATAAGGTTGTGCTGCAAATATGGCAGGTATTACTGCTTTATTATTAAATGTAAGTAAGACTTATGAGTGGATAATTGACAGTGGAGCAATAGATCATATTACACCTAGTAAAGACTTGCTAGAAACTCTTAGGAAGTTAGACAGTTTGCATTCTAATGGAGTACAGATGCCAACAGGAAATAAGTGCCAAATTGAAGGAGCATGGAGCAGATCATGACCTAGGAAATGTGCTCTGTGTTCTAGACTTTAAGTTCAACTTATTTTCTGTATCCAAACTAACCAGAGAACTATCATGTTCCGTGTCATTTTTTCCTGATTTTTGTGTGTTTCAAGGACTCTTCAATGGCAAGGTAATGGGGATTGGTAAGGAAAAAGATGGGTTGTACATATTGAAGGAAGTAAAGACTCAAATAAATGCAACAAATGCTGAAGTATGCAGTACTAACAATAAAACTGTGACCAGCCTATGGCATCTGAGACTTGGTCATGCTTCAATAAAGACAATGCAACACATTGAAGCTTGCAAAATGTCACCAATAAGAATATTCAGCACCACTGTGAGATTTGTCCTTTAGCTAAACAATGTAGATTAAAGTTTCCTAGTAGTGAATGTAGCACTCAGCACAGATTTGACTTGGTTCATATTGATGTATGGGGTCCATATAGGATTCCTACTTTTGATAAAAAGCACTACTTTGTTACTATAGTAGATGACTATAGTAGGTATACTTGATTGTGTTTGATTCAGTCTAAATGTGAAGTCATTGTGGTGTTGAAGAATTTTCTTGCCTTAATAAAATATCAGTTTAAGTTGTCTGTTAAGGTGGTTAGAACTGATAATAACACAAAAAATTTAACTCTTCTTATGCTGAATTGTTTAGCAGTAATGGGATTATTCATTAGAGTAGTTGTGCTTACACTCCACAGCAAAATGGAGTAGTAGAAAGGAAGCATAGACACATGTTAAATATGGCTAGAGCCTTAAGATTCCAAAGTTCTATCCCTATATAGTTTTGGGGAGATTGTGTCAAACAACTTATTATTTGATCAACGGACTGCCCTCAGATGTCCTTAGAGGCAAGTCTCCATATGAAATTTTTCATCATAGAAAACCTAGACTGTATCATCTTAGAGTGTTTGGTTGCCTATGTTATGCTAGCAAACTACCAAAAGGGGACAAATTTGCTCCTAGGATTAGAAAAACAATCTTAGTTGGTTATTCTGAGACTCAAAAGAGATACAGATTAGTTGACTTGGTTGACAAAACTCACTTTGTCAGTAGGGATGTCATCTTTAGAGAATGCACCTTCCCTTATAAAGTATCAAAATGTCCTGATCTCATAGATTCAGACATGTTTGATCATGCAAACACTCTTCACAATACTGATAATACAGTTTTGAATCCTGCTCTTCTTAGAAATGATGATGCTTCCACTATACTAAATGAAAAGGATCTAAATATTACTCAATTACCACCGCTACAAAAGGCTGACATTCCTCCTGATGCTCTTACTGATCATAGTGACTCCACACTAGAAACCTTTCTTCCTACTCCTCCACAAATGCCATCATCTAGACCAACCAGATCAATCAAAACACCAGTTTGGCACAAAGATTACATCACTACTACCAAGTCCTCAGACAATGTACTTATCCTTTGTCTAACCACCTTCCATACTCTTACTTATCCACTCATTACCAAGCCTACTTAGGTGCCTTGTCTCATGAAGTAGAGCCTAAATCCAATAAGGAAGCATCTCAGGATCATAAATGGATTGCAGCAATGAAGGATGAAATCTCAGCTTTAGAAGACAACCGTACATGGGAAATTATTGATTTACCAGCAGATAAACAAGCTACTGGTTCTAAATGGGTGTATAAGATCAAGTATCTAGCTGATGGTTTAGTAGACAAGTACAAGGCTAGATTGGTTGCCAAAGGATATACTCAGCAAGAAGGATTGGATTATCATGAAAAAATTTCTCTAGTTGCTAAGATGGTCACAGTTAGGACTGTCATTAGCATTGCAGCATCAAAGGATTGGCCTCTTTTACAGTTGGATGTCAATAATACATTTCTTCAAGGGGTCTATATAAAGAAGTGTACATGTCCTTGCCTAAGGATTTCATAGACGGGGAAGAACAAAGTGTGTAGACTATTGAAATCCTTGTATGGGTTGTGTCATACCCCCATTTTAAACTGGATTAAATTAGGAGTACAACATTTTGGTGATTCCTATTTATTTTATTTTAAGGAGTCGCCACCTAATTAATTTAACGGTGAATTAGGACACCTAATTTATTAACTAAGGTAAAGCTAACTAAACCTCGTCAACAGTCTGCTTAATCAGTGTGATTCTAGGTAAGGGTTCTATATTATCCTAAAGGGAAGGTGTTAGGCATCCTTTAGAATCCGTTAACTACGGTTATCCGATCAAACTTAGGTTAATTAATTGAGAGTAAATATAATGTTTAAATTCACAAATGTCGTTAAAATTTTGAAAGGAAAATAATATTAGTGAAAATAAGATTTATAGAAAATATAATATAAAAGAAAACTTAAAATGCCATTTTTTAAAATAAGACTTATAAATCGCTAAGACTTTAAATGAAAGTAATAATGATGTCATTTGAAATAATACTTGTAGAAAATATGATGTATTGCATAAAAGAAAATTTTAAAGGCTATTTAAAATAAAACTTGGACACGCTAAAGCCTTGAATGAAAAATGTAATAATATTCTTGAAAATAAGACTTGCAAAGATATAAGCCTATAGTCTTTTAGCAAAATGTGAACTTTAGACAAAACTTTGTATTATATTAATATGGTGATGTAAAAATACCTAAACTTATTTTCTTTAAAATGTGATAGATAGGGTATGAGTTTTCTTTCTTTTATATTAACTATACTTGGCTAAAAGAAGTATATTATTGGGTAAACTTTGGAAAATTATTCATAGAATGTATTTGAATTTATATTTGCCTATTAGTAACGTTTTGAAATTTCTGGGATAGTAAGCATAAAATATGATTCTTTTAACTCAATATATGAGGTTATGCTATCTTGCAAATCAATTATGCTAAATAAAATAAATATTAGACATTATAAATAGTTTTAACATGAAAAGTAAAAAAAAAAGAGGGAATAAAACTTATGGAATTAATTTTAGTCTTCCTTAAACTAACTACCCATTACTAAAACTAAAACTACTAGTTCATTAGGGTTCATCTAAGTTAAGAAAATAAAATAAGATAAGGTTAGTCATACAAAGCAAATAAAAATATACAACAATAAAATAAGATAGAGGGGGAAAAATTTGAATGGATCTAGCCCATTTTCCAGGCCCAACTGCTGCGAGCAGGAATGGGCTCAGCCCATCTTAGACTGTTGCGATCACTGCTGCTGTTGGGCTTTGGCACAGAAGATTTCCTGTTTTCCTATAAAGGCTGGACGGAGAGAGAAAAGGTTGTTTCGTTGGGCCTTGGCCCAACATCGATTGCGGAAGACGACGAGTCTTGGACTCGTACGCGATAGCCATGCATAAAAAAACGGAAGAAAAGGATTAATATAGTGAAGATATGCAAGACACGCTAAAAAAAAGAAAACAAGTAATCGAAACCAAATAAACCATCACATAAATAATAAACAAGAGTAGGACCTTGACGTGCCAATATAATAGATCAATCTCAACAGACGACTGATTTATATGTGTAATATATGTATATATTATGTATATACATATACCTAATCAAACAGCCCACACTTGCAAATGCACAAACATATATGGACTTAAACAAGGATAAACTCATCACAGTAGTCATATAGACCTGAAACTATTCTTTTACTATTTAACACATTTTAAGTATCAGCAGCTTACAAATGCACCAGCAATAAGTCAGCAAACCAAACAACAAGATAATGACCCCTTTTTCATTTCAACAACTCATACACTTAAGAGGACACCAAATATCACTGAGGCAAATTTCAGTTCAAATCAATTTCTAGTTTATTAGAACCTACACTGAAGATGACAGGACACAGAGTATCGCATTTTAGGAACAGCTATAAACTGTATAATGGGATCACTGGGTACTGATTAAGACCAGCTATTTATTCGATATCGAAGCAGTCCGACGTTACTTCAAGCTACCCAAATATCAAACAAACACTCACAGGTTCCAGATGGATCAGGCAATCATCAAACATGCTACATAAACATCCTTAGCAATTTGACTTAAACAAAGCCTACAAGCCAGCACAATGCAATCAAACTATTCCATAACCCATTTAAGTATTTAAAACCAAACTAGTACCCAGTTGCTTCTAACACCAAGTTCAGGATGCTTAGGCCCCATCCAACCACTTCGAAATTCATCTAAAAGTCTTGTTCAATCTAAACTCTTCAGGCCAAAATTAAAGGTGACAAGGAAGCAACAAGTTTATCCCAAAATGTGACAACCACAGAGGTTACAAACACAGATTTCAAAGAAAATTATACTTCAACCAAAATACACTTAGTTCTAATTTCAAGACTGGGAGCAACAGTCTACTCAACTGGTAAAACTAACATAACAAACAGTTGGTTTGCCTAATATATTTGTAGAAGGGGATTATTTACTTTTGAATGTAGCTTATATGAAAGAAGAAAAAAAAGGGTTTAATCTTCAGAGATAAAACTGAAAAAATGGGTAGTTAAACTGTTCGAGCAGCTAACTATTTTACCATTTAGACAATTGAACCAATTGGTGAAAGACATCTGAGATGGCACTTGAGGTAAACCAGTTCAGAAACTAAACTTTGTTTAGACAAAATAAGGACATAAATTGACTTCCAAGTTTGAGTTATCTTGTAGTCTTTTACCAGAAGCCAGCAAGTACATTTCTTATTCTTTTCTTTAATCTCAACAATTTATAACACCTGACAGTATGCAGCAAGTATAGCAAAACCAATCTTACTTTCACCATGACAGTTTGATATTTCAAATAACAACAAAGGGACTTAGACTTAAAAGAGGCACTGATAACCATCTTATACCAAAAGAATGTGATGTATCACCTTTTTATGTCTTAATGTAAAGATATTAGCCTCATTTTGTGAAAACTTTGACAAGATTCATCAGTGATGTAACAAGTTTAAGGGATTTCTTAAAGAGAACTAAATCAGACATCATGATGCTACACTCAGTTCTAGATATTATGATGGTGGGCAAATGGCCAACACTAAGTGACCAACCAGGACAAGAAGTCTTAAAGCCATTTTTGTTATTGTTTCATTATCAGTCATACATACCAGTTATATATGAAGGCTATCTTAATTTACTAGCCTGGCATTTAGATTTTCCAAATAATATTTTAACAAGTAAGCATATGTAGCCTTCCCCTTTTCATGCTTACTAGGACCAAGCAAACACTTGAACTTTTAAACTCCTAATCAGTTGAGAACAATAACCTCCTCTCAGAACTGGGACATGTCTTAAATTCAAAAAATTACTATTATCTTTTATTCCTACTACACTTAATGTGGCAGAACAGCCAAAGCTAGCACATAGTCACACAGATCATGTCATGGGCTTCAACATACTCAAATAGCACACACACACATATACATACATGCTTTCTTAATTAATAGGGGTGTAAATATGATTAATCAAAGATCAAGTTAAGTGGCAAAGAAAACAGACCAATGTTTAACTAACATACACTTAGCCAAATAGCAACTGCCTAATCCAAATTAAAAAAATGAGCTTATAAGCAAGCAACAATTTCCAATCAATCCCACATTTAAATTATTCATTCGGTTGTCCAAGCATGAAGCCCAAAACAGGTTAACAGAAAACTATCAAGATTAAGCATAAACAAGACTAAAACCTAACAGGCATGCTATAAGTATAACGCAAATTAAACATTAATCAAGAACATCCAAACATGTCTTAAACTAAACTAAAACGGAACGAAAGTAAAATAACAACAAACAACCAAATGAAACAACAAATTGCGTCATATAAACCATTGAGCACATCCTAACGACAGTTGAACTAAACAGCTTAATTAAACACAGAAAACACACTAGACACAAGAACTAGAAAATGAAAAGGGGCATGAAGTTTACCTTTTTTGAGTGCAGCGAAGTGAGGCGAGGGTTTTGATTCTACTTCGAAGACTACCAAATCCGAGCTTGCGATGCTCGGATTCACGACAACAACAGGGCAAACGAATACGAATTGAAGCTAGTATTTTGACCTGATATTAAAATAAGATTACGACTGCTAAAGAAACTGATTTTTAAGGAATTCTATGCGGCAAAAAGGGCTTATATTTTAGAGATTTTTCGAAGATTTAAAAAAAAAAAACAACAAAAAGGAGCTTGTTTCAGAACATAATTTCAAGGGAATTTTGCGATTCAAAAGCCTTGATTCTTAGGGGATTTCGGGGTTCCAGATCCGTTTTTTGCAAGGCAATTTTTTGGGGGTTTTAAAACCTGTATAATTTCGAGGGATTGCCCGTTTTCCTTTTTTTTTTCTCTTTTGATTCAACTCAACAACTTATTTATAGGTTTTTTTTTTAGTTTTTGTGTTGAAGAAAGAGAAAGAGAGGAGCGGGGGGACAAGACGAAGGTGGGGAACAGAGGGAAGTGGGAGCGGGGTGCAGGCGGCGGTGGTGGGGACGAGAGATGATGAAGGAGAGGAGCGGATGGGGAAAAGGGGAGAAGAGAGAGGAAGGGAGAGAAGACGATGGGGGTGGCGGCTTGAAGAAAAAAAATGGGTCGGTGATTTAATGGACTGGGTTGGCTGAAATATGGGGCTGGTCGTTAATTATTTGGGCTGGGGTGAATTAAAATGTGGGCTGGGAATAAAATGTGGACTGGTCAGAAAATTGTATGAGTTGATTGGGCTACTACATTTAAATAGAAGACTTATTTAAATAACTGGTGTTAAAATATTGCTCAATATAAAATACGCAATTATTAGTGCTCAGATAATAAAAAAAAATGGCGTTGTAATAGCCGTGCAACAATATTTCGAAAATTCACGGTAAATAAACACTATTATTTAATTATGCAAAGGTAGAATGCGATGTGTGTGCGTAAGCTGGTAAAAAAATGTTGCAATGATAAAAAATGTGAATTATAATAGTACTGGTAACATAATAATAATAATAATAATAATAATAATAATAATAATAATAATAGTAGTAGTAGTAGTAGCTAGTAACTGTAATAGATTAATGAAACGCCAGTATTGATAAGAGTAAAATATAAATATATTTTTTAATTTGCCAAAAATATTGGAAGCGTAAATAGGTATTTCGGAGGAAAGGCGGGACAAAATTGGGTGTCAACAGGTTGAAACGAACATCTAGGCAATGGAATGTCAAGCTCTCTAATGCCTTGCTTACAACAGGCTTTGCACAAAGTCCACATGATCATTCCATATCATTATAGTAATACTGGTGTAAGTGAATGATCTCTTGATCACAGGAAGCAACCAAAGGTTGATACAACAAACACTGCACACTAACTTCAAATTCAAACACTTGGGACAACTTAGATATTTTTTGGGCATTGAAGTGTTGAGATCAAAGATTGGTATCTTATTGAATCAAAGAAAATATACTTTAGAGCTGCCATCAGCAATGGGTTTAAGTGGCACAAATCCTTCTTGTACACCTATAGAAATGAATTTGAAACTCACTACAGTTGAGTATGATGCACTCATTCAAAATGCGGATGATCACAAGAAGGCAGAAGATCCACTTCTTGAGGACATTCATAGTTATCAATAGCTAGTGGGAAAATTAATCTACTTGACAATTACTAGGCCAGATATCTGTTTTGTTGTCCAAATACTTAGTCAATTCATGCAAATACTTAGTCAATTCATGCAATGTCCCAAAAGATCACACTGGGAAGCAGCTATGAGGGTGTTGAGATACTTGAAGAAAGCACCAAGTCAAGGGGTGCTACTGAAAAGAAACAGCATAAGCAACTTCACAGTTTTCTGTGATGCAAACTGGGCCTCTTATCTAATACAAGGAAATCTGTTACAGGTTATGTTGTGCAGCTAGGTGATTCTTTGATCTCATGGAAGTCAAAAAAGCAACACACAGTAAGCAGGAGTTCAGTAGAAGTTGAATACAGGAGTATGGCAGCTGCAGTAGCTAAGTAGTCTGGTTAGTTCGCTTATTAGAGGATCTGAAAGTATCAGTCACACTGCCCATCAAGCTATGTTGTGAAAACAAAGCAGCATTGCATATTGCATCCAATCTCATGTTTCATGAAAGAACCAAAAACATAGATTGCTATTTTGTGAGGGAGAAAATGAAAAGTGGTTTGATCAAGACAGATTATGTGAGCTCAAAACTACAGCTTGCAGATTTGTTGACCAACGGCTTGGGCATTGCTCAGCATCATTATCTTCTCTCTAAGCTGGGAGTGCTTGATGTTTTTCACCCTCCAGCTTGAGGGGGAGTATTAAGTTAGTAGATATACACTGATATACAATTAATATACATAGGCAGTTCCCAGGGTCTGTATATCACTTGTATAATAATGGTATACACGGAAGTTATAGGAAGTACTTGCTGTCCTATTATTGCAATGATTAGTTAGTTTGTTAGAGAGTTTGTTGAGGATCATGTGTATGTGTGTAAAGTGGTTATAAACACACCACATGTAATCATTGTTGAATATAGAAAAATATCTCAGTTCATTTTCCTCTTCTCTTCTCCTCATTATTGCATGATACGATTTCCATGGCTGAGCTTCTCACATGCTCAGATATAGAAAATTAACACTAACAGTGGCTACTTATACTCTATTCGTAAAATGTAATTTTTGTTCGAATTATATTGAGTATTTAATCTTATTAACTCCTTTTTCAAGCATCTTTACGATTTTCAAAGTAATATATGATTGAAGGGACACTTATTCCAAAGAAAAAGATAAAAAGTTAAAAATAAAGTAAAACACTGCAAAATGAAGGGAATAAACACAAGAAATTTTAAGAAACGCTCCATGCAGGGAAAAAGTAGAAAAGAATGTTAAATGGGGCATGGCAAGACGAGTTAAGATTTAGTGGGTTAATTGATCATTTTTTTTTCCTACTAAACTTATAGTAGGTCTCAGAATTATTAAACATGAGATAGTTATTCTAAATTATTAGCATTATCATGTGGTTATTGTATCTCAAATACCAAATAATGGCCCCTTTTTATCATAATAGATGTAACAGAAGCAGATCTAAAGAAAAGGGTTTGTTCTGAATTCAGATGGGTTCCCTACAAGTACCCGTCACATTTTATAATAACTAAAATAATGATTTGTCGTTGATTATGAAACCATCTAGTTCCACAAAATAATCTAGACCGTGACTTTAAGTGATGTCAGAAGGCACACGTGTGCTGGATTGCAGCTCCTCTTCACAAAATAGGAGTAACAACCTCGTTTCCTGTTTCAACGACTTCTAACCGTCTTTCCCTCCTTATAATATGTTTCAATTCAACTATTCATTTTCTTGTGAACCTTAACTCCATTTTATCAGTCAAGAACAAAAGCTAGAGAAAAAACTAAAAATTAATTAACACAATCATGTCTTATGGAGAAAGTGAGTATGGTGGTAGCGGAATTGAATCTGATGAAACCGGTTATGGTAGTCGGTCTGAGTACGGGAAACCTAAAAAGGCACATGGATCTGGATATGGGCGAAAGAGCGATGATGACAACGAACCCAAATCTGAATATGGATCCGGGTATAACCGAAAGAGTGAGTACGAGAAGCCTGATTCGGATGATGAATCAGGTTTTGGACGTAAGAATAAGAGTTCGGAATATGGATCCGGGTATGAAAAGAAGAGTGAATATGGGTCAAGTTATGGAAAAAACACGGACAGTACTGATGAGTACGGGTCGGGTGGATATGGCAGCAAAACCACATCCGGGTATGGAAAGGAAAGTTCGGAATACGGGTCTAGTTACGGAAATAATCAATCAGGTGGATATGGGAGCACTAAAACTGCATCAGGTTATGGATCAGGGAACATAAGAAAGAGTGGTGATGATGATGATGACGACGAGAAAAACTCAAAATACGGGTCAAGTTATGGGCGAAAGACTGATTCTGATGAGTATGGATCTAGTGGATATGGGAAAAAGAGCGAAGGGTATGGGAGTTCAACAATTGAGAGGCCTAGTTATGGAAGGTCTGAGGAAGAGGATTACAAGAAGCCTAGCTATGGGAAACGCGACGATGATGATGAAGGCTATGGTCGCAAGAAATATGTAAGTACCTGATTAGATTACTCTTCTTTAATTTTGAATCACATAACAACAACTGTATGCATCTCAATTCTATGTTTTCTTAGTAGCTTATCTTAATTCAGTCGAATGCAACCTAGAGTTTTATTCAGCTTCCGTTGATTTGATCTCATAAATTGGCAGGGTGATGATGACTCGGGCTCAGACTCTGGCTCTGACAAGGAGAAGAAGAAAAATCGTCGCAATAAAAAGTACTCCGATGACAATTAAGCAGAGTGATTTTGTCACCTGCGCCAGATTCATGCCTTATTAGGAGTTATTAGTAAATAAAAGTTGGCATGTGTTCACAGTGTTTTGTTCCATTGCAAACACTGATGATTAAGCAGAGTGCGTTCGTTAGCTGCTCCAGATTCATGCCATATTACTAGTTATTCGTTGATTGTCTACATCACACCCTTGGGGTGCAATCCATCCCCGAACCACTAACACGGGATGCTTTGTGCACTGACCAGGCTGCCCTTCTTTTTAAGTAGTAAATAAAAGTAGGCATGTCTTCATCATACATGTTTTGTCTGTTCATAGAAGTAAATGTTGGTACTAATAAATTGTATTAGTAGGTATCTGGTTCTTCTCTACTTGAATAAAATCCCAGACTTTTCAGGCGATACAATGCCACAGAAAGACTGTGTCAATATCTCAACATCATTCAAAAGCATAAGTTGTGACCTACCAAAGTCATTTGGCTGGAAAAACATTTTCATCTTTTACTCTCTTTTCAAAGTTTCAAGAGTTCTACATTGTTTTTTTTTTTGTACCATCACATGGAAAATACGATAAAAACTTATACATCCGATTTGTTTTAAATTAATATATACTTGACAAAAATGGTAAAATAAAATAAAGGTACATTGTAATGTTAGAAGGTTAACTGCAATGGAGACTAATTTAATGGAAAAATTGTAGGAAAAACAGTTAGTGCCGTTATGATACTTCTTTGTTCATCAATTATCTGAAGAAGTTAGACATTACCTGTAATTAAATAGTAATGAGTTACGTACTTCTAAATTCATCTTCTGCTGAAGAAGACACATGATAAGGCAACAAAGATTGAATTGCCACATAGGTCCTCTCTTGTGTTCTCCCCTTGCTAGGAAGCAACAGTGGCAAAAAATTTCACATGTAAAAGTGAGAAAATACAATAATTAAAATCGCTTAACTTCTATCTGGCCTTTCTTGGCAAACTTTGACTAGGTGGCAAAATTATCTTATGAAAATATGATCCATTTAAATTTGGGTTGGTCAATAATATTGGCTCATGCCATTTTGATCCGCTTAATTCAGTTTGTTTGAAAATTGAGTTGATAAGTAGCACAAATTGGTCAATGAAAAACCTTGTCAAAATCTTTTAAAAAAATATATTCCCTCCATCCCATTTTGTATGGGGAAAGAATTTTGACCGGGAACAAAGTTTAAGAAATAAAGAAAGATTTTTTAAACTTGTGATATATAAAACAAATCATATAAGCATTCTCATGGTCCAGTGGATGGATTAAGCCATTGATAAATGAAATCTCCTGCCATTTACAATTTGAATACAAAAACATAACCTTTTCATATCTCTTATGTGTAAAAATTGAATGTCTTTTGTAAAAAGGTTAAAAAAACTTATAAAGGGCTGCAAAACCATTTATCCTCAAGGATTTTGTGGGGCTAGAAATTATTTTATTAAGGATATTAAAGTGAATCTAAATTTGAATTTTTACTAAATATAGAAAGGTCTCGTTATTTTTGGGACTGACTTAAATGGAAAGAGTTATGTATATTGGGATAGCGGAAGTATTTTTTATTTAATATTACCTTATATAGCCATAATAAGGAGAAAAAAAGTTTTATCAAGTACTTGAAAAATTATAAAAGAACAAACAATGAAATTAAGAATTTAGAATTTCGAGAAGATTAGCGCACTATTATGAAGAAGTGGATCCAAGATATAAATTTGACCGTTCAATTTTTAGGTTCTTACTTTTTACGCTTTTGAAATTTTATATATAAATATATATCATCTACTGCTACTAGTTTTAATATACACATTTCATTTAATTATATAAAATTCTACGGTGACAAAGGAGAATAGAATTTGTTTTTTAAGAATAAACCAAACAAACCAAAATATTTTTTTTGGAAAAAAGTACTAAATTAAAATGCAAAAAGTGATAACAGACGTATCCCTTTCCGTGAATGCGCCGTATTCTTGAAAAAATAACAAGATAGACATAAGATTTGAATTTTTAACCTCAATTAGAGAGGTGCACTACTATCTCATCGATCATATGATACTTTGAGCAAGCATGCACAATATATGTTTTAAGTATTTTGAAAAAATATAATATTCTTATATCTACACGTGATCTAGGAAGAGGAGTATTAGTTCACGTGAAACGAGGAGCCAAAGCCCAACAGTTATTTCCTACATTGGATGAAGACAAATACTCTGTTAGTCCATTTTTACTTAGCCTGTAAACTAAAAAATATAATTTACCATTTCATATTTATTTTGTCTTTATTATTAATTATTAAGTAAGAAACTTCAAACACATGTTATTGCTGCCAAAATTTTAAAGTATATTTGATTGATTTTAATCATTAAATGTTTGATTGATTTGAATCATTAGATGACTTAATAATAATTACGGGTGATATAATAAAATTATCATTCTATTTATTGTTCTTGGATGTGCCAAGTCAATACAAGAAAAGTAAAAATAGACGGAGGGAGTACTCCCTCCAATCCAAAATAAATAAATTTTTAAGATGTGACGCCCTCATTAAGAAAGTTAATTAAAGAAATTGATTAAAGGTTAATTTATCAATATTATCATTTTGCTTCTTCTCAAACTTTTCTTAAAAACTATTGATAATCATTCAGATATGAGTAGTATTGAAGAAAATTAATGAATACTTCTTTAAAAATTGAAAAATTCATTTATTTTGGATCATAAAATAAGTGCTATATTTTCATTTATATTGAAATGAAGGAAATAGTCATAAAAAAAAAAAAACCTGGATCATGGCTAATTTGCCATAACGACAGCCTCGGATCACTCTCTAATTAAATTTGCAAAAATGATTTAGAAAAACAAATTCAACGCTCCAAAGAAAACTAGCCGTTACAAAATCTAAAAGCGTCAAAAGCTCAACTTTTCTTCCTTTCCCTTCGTTGATCAATGAATTCAAGAACCCGAAAACCCTAACCAAACAATCATTCATCAATACACAAAACGCATCAACTTTCACATTGCCTTACAGTGACTTTGATGGATTCAAACTGCAAATCCACTAGGCTTACGCCTAAAAAATGCTGCAAGAATTTCGAAAATTCGAACCCCAATGTGGAACACAGTCCAGTTCTATCAAAATCTTCTAAATCACCATCAATGGCAAAATCAGCAACGAAAACACAGAAATCAGTTTCCAGAAATACCAACACAAATCAATTGGCTTCACCTTTCCCCAAAAACAAGATTCGTCAGAGGAAGTTTGTAATCGCGAAGAAGAATAATGTGAAACCTTCAATGGTTTGTAAGTGTAATAATAAGGCTGGTACTGAGAAAAAGAAGTGTCTTTGTGTTGCTTATGAGACTCTCAGGGCTTCTCAAGAAGGGTTCTTTAAGAATCGTGGTGCAAATGAACAGGAAGAGTATGAAATTGATAAGTTGGATGAAATAAATGGAGATGGGGAGCAAAAGAGTATTGAGTCGTTGATTCAAAACATTCACAGTGAATTAGTTGAATTGGGTGATTGTTGTGTAACAGATGAATTAGCCGAAAGGGCAAACGAGGATTCAGGTGAAATGAGTGTTGGGACTATAAAGAGGAGGAGGGAGAGGGTGTTGGAAGAAGCAAGACAAAGTGTACCTGAAGCTGGTTCTGGAAAAGTGAAGCATTTAGTTAAGGCTTTTGAGAAGCTTCTCTCAATACCCAAAACAAATGAGTGTGAGGAGAAAGTGGAAAAAGACGAAAAGGAAGTAGAAGATTTTAGCAAGGGACATAAATGGGCATTGCCTGGTTTACAGCCTCCCAAGATTCTTGAGACACAGGTATCTTCTTCTTCGTTTTGTCCATCTGATTTTTTCCTCACCTCCGAGAGTTTAGGCTTGGATTCCCGTCGTGCCTCCTCATTTGATAGCAGCCATGGATGGTTAGTACTTGAAACTTCATTTATTCTGTTATTTTTAATATTATAAGGATTCATCATCATAAATTGACTGTTGGTTGTCAACCAACTATCATTCATATAGCAGATTCCTATTTAGGATAGAGATGTAATTTTTGTTTTTGAGTGCTCAAAATATACTATCTTTTTGCTATTGCAAGCTTCAGTATTTCAAGCAGGACTTCAGGTGGTGGTCGAAGGAGCAGACGCAATGTAAGAATCTTCTTATTATCATCCATCACAGATAGATGTAGAAGAATTCTGTTGAACTCTAAGCTCTTATTTTCTTAATTCTGCAGAGTGCTGGATCATCAAGAACATTTGCTCAAAGAAACTGGAAGAGAAGGCAGCTCAAAGCGACCTCCCAAAAGCCCTTCAAACTTAGAACTGAGGTTTGTGAATTGTGTGTTTGGTTGCTCTAACCTTGTCTAATTGGTTGCTTCTTGGGCAAATATGACCAAATTTTCAGTTGCATGTATCTAGTTGACATGCGCTGGCTGCTGCCACAAACTGGACACTGAAAGATGGGGACTGAACTTAGTTGGCTACAAGAAAATCTGAATATTGGTCTAAATTCCCTTTGTTGATATTCGTAATGGTCATTGGTCCCTATCGCTAGTAGGGTGGTATTGGACCCAACAGTTAATTGTCTCCTTTCATTGTTGAACTGCATATATATA
Organism: Lycium barbarum; assembly: GCF_019175385.1. Classification (NCBI taxonomy): domain Eukaryota; kingdom Viridiplantae; phylum Streptophyta; class Magnoliopsida; order Solanales; family Solanaceae; genus Lycium; species Lycium barbarum. Next base: position 65,300,465 of record NC_083348.1, on the reverse strand, counting down.
TATATATATATATATAGCTTTCTCAGTCTAGGATGTCATGTTGAATCCAATTAATCATTTATCAATTTAGTTAAGGAGTTGCTCAGATTTGGCTATTGCTGCAGGAAAGGGGAAAATGTAAGGAGGACGAATTTTTAAAGAAAATGCAACAAATGGCTGAGGAAGAGGAGAAACAGCGGATACCGATTGCACAAGGCCTTCCATGGACAACAGACGAGCCAGAGGTAGCATAAGATTTTCACCATAGTCATTTCTAACCATTAAGGACTTTATATGTGAATGCATTGATCTACAAAATTATCTTGTTTAACTATGCCTGTAACTTAAAAGGGAATGCTTCGTGTTGATCCCGTATTTTGGAAACTGAATTTTTTTGAACCAAAATCAAACAGAATTTAAAGTAAATGTTATAGGAAGTTGTATGTTATCATTACCTCTCTCAAAATGCAAAAATCTTTGTACTTGGGTTATACTTCAGCCTGTTACGACAAGAAAACTGAATTACTCTGATTTCAACTGTTCAGTGTTTGGCAAAGCCCCCAGTAAAAGAGATAACAAGGCCAGTTGATCTGGTACTGCACAGTGACATTAGGGCTGCTGAACGTGCTGAGTTTGACCATCAGGTAGACTATGCTTATTCTTTAATAGAATTTGGTTATTCATCTGCCTAAATTAATTTTTTAGTGAACGGGTAGCTTTATTTTCGTGCAAATGATGCTAGGATATCTTGATTCTTTTTGTTGAGAATATTTCACATGAAGCATGTAAAAATAAGTCTGTGTAAAGAGATTCTCAAAGGAAGTGCACCGATAAGAGGGGGGACCCAAGCAAACTTCTTCGGGTGAAAGAGGGCTAGTTTAGATTCTTGTTCAACGTTCTATTCGATTAGGAAAGCATATGAGAAATGCTTTCAATATGTAAAGAAATAACCTAAGAGACCGCATGCATAAGAGGACAGGACCTGCAAATGGCTGTCATTTGTGGAGGCACGGTAACTTATGTTCCTGGTTTCTCCATCCTTGGATCAGGTGGCAGAAAAAATGAGCCTTATTGAACAATACAAGATGGAAAGAGAGAGACTGCAGAAGGTAAGCTAAGCATATTTTCTGGGATGAAATACGTATATGTAGTTTTTCTGGTTCATTCTTGATCTTTTTTTTACTATACTATTACTTTCTGTAGATGGCTGAGGAAGAAGAAATTAGGAGGCTGAGAAAGGAGCTCGTTCCAAAAGCTCAACCAATGCCCTACTTTGACAGGCCTTTCATTCCTAGAAGGTAACAAGTTTCCAGTTTTACTTTATTTACCTTGCTAATTTTTGCTTCTTCTAATAGGAATATACTAGCTTTAATTAAGAATTGCTTCTAAATAAGAAATTTGGTGGTCTGCATTAGGTCAACAAAAGATCCTACCATTCCAAGAGAGCCAAAGTTCCATATACCGCAACATAAGAAGATAAAGTGCTGCGTGTCTTGGAATGATATGTACATACACAACAACAGTGAATGGGGGATGCAGCAATGACAAAGACTGAGGCAGTCCTGCATTTGGGCCTGCATCATCACCTGTTCATATTCTTTTATTCAATGGTATATATATGAAGCAATAGTTTTTGATAATCGTATCAATTTTTGGGAAAGGGAAAAGAAAACAGTTAGTTTGGCACAATGGTATGCTATCTGAATCAACAACTCTCTATTTGCACAACCCAGAGTACTTCTGTGATTATGCTTATGAATGAGAACATTTTGATCCTCTCCAATTGAAATGAACGTTGAACTTACTATTCCTGTAAGCTTGTCATTTAATCGCCTACCTTTTTTTTACATGTAACTAGACATCAAACTATATATGCAGCAACTATGATCAGCGTTGATCACAACTATTAAGGCAATGAGCTTGTTAGTTTCTTAGAGATGATGCTAGATTACCATGTTGCAGACTGCAGTGAAAAACATGGACACAAATAACTCCTGGGCAAGAAGAGTGGCAAAAGGTTCTTGGCGCTGTTCATATCAGATAAAGAAACAAATTCTTGATTCTAATCTTGCTTCTCTTTTATTTGGCTGCTTCAGCTTCCCTATTTTTGTTGGAAATTTGTGCTTCTCATCCCTGAAATATTGACAAATTTAGACTATGATTTTTATCTGGATCGTATTTTTAAAATATTCACTTGTGATGCTTTTGCTTGTGAATCTCGCCAGTTTAACGAACTATCAACTGTTAAACTATTTAATTACTTATTTTTGGTATATTTTCTTTGTAAACAGACCAAAAATACACATCTTGATTAATTTAATTTTAAATATATTTAGTGAAATATCACAGGGAGAATTCACCAACAAATGATTGATCAAAAGTGCAGTTACCCTTTTCAATGTCAAATAATACACATGAAAAATTATTATCTCAGACTCTTTGACAGCATAAATGCGTCCAATAATGCAAAAGAGTGATTTGTTACCTCAAAACTCCTTTTTTTTCCCCCAATAAGTACAATATCAAGAAGTACTGTAGAATTATAAGGAGTCCAATGTTATAGGTCTTAGGTTCAGATTCATTATGATTTGTGATCTTTAGGACGTGCATGAAGAATTCGAATAATGGCAGTCGCAATTTCAGGGGTTCTTGCCAATTGCAGTAACAAATATTCCAGGATGTTCGATTGTTTGCCTTGTGGCATGTAATTTCATAATCAAATAATTAAAGACAGATGCCACTTATTTTCTTTCTAACAACTTGATTAATTAGGTCCAAATTTGTTTGCTTGTGATTTTTAAACAAGATGTTATATGGGATTGATTGCTTGCAATTTTAAATTTAAGGAAATTTTACATAAATGACTAACATTTAGGGGTTTTAAATTGGGCAAAACTACATTTTAGCTAATTACATTCGCGTGGATTGTATTAAAAAATTGGATTGTATTCAAAATTCGATTGAGTCAGATTTCGCTGTTTCAAGTCATATGTATTCAACTAAGTTGTATTCAAATCAAATGAATTCAACTCAACTGTATTCACTTTATTATATTTAAAATTGGTTGTATACAAAAAAATATTCTTCAAAATACAAGAAATAAAATACACCCAAACACAAATTTGCACTAAAATTTAACGGATACACTCACATACTGAATACAAGAAATAAAATTCACTGTATTCATTTGTATACACTTCAATTTCATTGTATTCATTTGTATACAGAAAAGATCTTATTCGAAATACAGGCAAAAAATACAAAGAAACATGGTATTTTACACTAGAAAAAAACGAATACACTCAAATCTGAGTTACAAAAAATAAAATACAGTTCGAATTCACTATATTCATTTCGCTCAGATCTGGACAATAAAGTGTATTAAAAATACAAAATACACTAAATCCAGTCAGATCTGATTGTTTCCGTCTAGATCTGACACCGACGCCACCAGATCTACGAAAACACCACTGTCACCGCCGGTCACCAACAGCATCAACACCGCCACACCAAACAGCGACACACCACACCGCCGGTCACCAGCAGCAACAACACCGCCACATTTTTGCTCAGATCTGAGTCGTACAATAAGCTAAAATAAAAGAGAAAATAAGAAAGGAAGAAACAAAACAAATTAAAACTTAAACCATTCAACTCTCGTGTAGATCCCCGAGATTTGTTTTTGGTGGCACATTTTCAACCAGAGGTGTTTGTGCTTCCTAATTGAGAAAATAATGGTATTTGATCTCAATCTATTCAATTTGGGAAGAGAAGATTTAGATGAGAGACAAAAGTGATAGAAAATATAGGAGAGAGAGACCAGATGTGAGAGAATGACTGAATTGGGGATACATTCTTTTTTTCATTGTATTTTACCTTATAGTTAATAATTGTTATTAACATATAAATGTTAGCTATGAGAAGTAATTAAGTCAAACTATAACTACTAAATATAATTAACTACTAGTGTTTGTCAAGCAATGTAGATTTCCCTAAATTTAAAATGTACCATAAAAAAGTTTAACTTCAAATACACAATCAACAATTACTATTATTACACTTCAGTTTCAAACATGTTGGCGTTGGTTATATGAATTCTTGCTATTTAGCTCTCTTCTCAATCTAATATTATAAAAACTAATTTCCCTAGTACTAGACTAAAGGACTCCAAATTCTTAACAAACATGCATCTTTTCAAGAGCAGGTAAATCTAGAGTAATTGCTCAAGTATCAGAATAAGTAAAAGCAAGAAACATGCTCTGATTTAACATCTTTTAAATGTACAAGAAAAAGGGATGGAAAAGGCAATATGTACGTCCTTGATGTTAATAGCAATGCACGCGAGTTGCAAACTCAACAGGAAAAGAAAAGAAAAGTCCAAAACGGCAAAGGGTGGAAAATGGAAAAAGAAGAAATGCTGCTGGCACATCATTGTTGCATGCCAGACAAAACAAGTGGGTCATACCTGGTTGAACCAAAAAAAGCTCATTTAACCATGTTCCCTAGGGCCCCTGGTCCCAACAGTTCCGAATGTGTCATCCGACACTATTTCGTCAGACTTCATTAAATTAAATGTAAAAAGGGACAGTTTGATACTTCGAAGTATTTGCGTTTTCATGCACGGATCGGAAATGGGATGCACTTCCGGCGGAAGCGGATTTAAGATTTGAAGGTAGTTGGTGTTATAATTTTTTTTAATGTACATTTTGTTAAGAACGTATATTAGGTCGGTTTCATATCTTTTTAGTTTATTCAGATCAATTTAATAGGCTTTTTTATTTGCAAATATGAAATTAAATCTCAAAAATCAAGAAATGAACATAATTAACATTTTAAACAAGGAATCACACCCATTAACATAGGAAGTAAAATCAATATTTTCACCAAGAGACTTGCATCTCTTATGTATATTAAAAAATGAATTTGCACAAGTAAAATAACATCTTCAATAAGGGAATTACACCAATCAAAATAAGAAAAATAATAGAAAATCTCTTCAATAGGTAAATACATCTCATAAGTAAATGTAGAATTAGATAAACTACAAGTTCTCAAAAATAAATCATAAATTTCATGTTTTTTCTAAGCAGTGTTTACGAAATTTCCGTCACAATTTAAGTAGTAAAGTGATTTAAATTAAATTTAACAATTATAGAATAACATAAAGTTTATAATACACTCCCTCCGTCCATTTGTATTTGTCCATTATACTAAAAATATATGTCCACTTTTACTTGTAATCTATATAGTTTGAAAAATCAAGACATAATTTACCATTTTATACCTATTTTTCCCTTATTATTAAGTACTCCAATTCATTTCACATTTTATTTATTGCTTATTAAGAGTGTCGCAAGTCAAATATAGACAAGTAAACATGGACGGAGAGAGTGATAAACAAAAGAAATTATTAAAAAAAAATGAATTTTGATCTCAATTCAAAATTCTCATTGAGACCCAAGTTTTTTGATGTAAATGCTCACAGATTTAAGATTAAGAGAAATGCTTAATTTAAGGGATTTTGAAGTTTCTATTTGTGTGTTCTCACTAGAGATCACAGATAAAATAATAGAAAAAAAGGAAAGACAATATAAATAATAAAAAGATAAATAGAAAATTGGGAGAGCCGAAAAGAGAATGACTGGTATAAAGGAAGTAAAAAGCACAAAGAAAAATGGTAGTTGGAAAATGTTCAAGATAGATTCAAACTTGTGTCTTTTTTTTTTTTTTTTGGTCAAAAGATTAAGATTTTCTCATTCAACCAAAAACTTGTGTCTACCAGTCGTGTCACCTTTGTCTAATTTACGACTGGGGGTGACAGGATCAAATATTTAACCTAATTTAAACAAATTACAAATAAGTATATAAAAAAATCTAGGGGGTGCCATGCCACCCCCACCCTAAAGGGTAGATGCGCCCCTGACTTCAAGAGGGTGTGATGTAGGCTAGCATATCTAACACAAATATAAATGGCTAATTCCACGGCTCGAGCTCATTACCTATAAATCTGACAAAGACAACTTTATCATTACTCCAAAGCTCCCCTCCGTGACTTCACTAAAATGTACATGCCAGTAAATAATGTTTACATAAAAGAATAATGATTATAGTATATACATGTACTAATAAGTAGCCAGCATTTGAAAGTAATAAGAATCAAATGTCTCGGGTTCGAGCTCTGGATATGTAAAAATCTGTTATTCGAGTGTTTTCCCCTTAAATGGACCTTAAATGACGCAAATCTTGATTAGTCGAGACCTCAATATAGATATCGCATACTGGATGGAAAATAAAAAATAAAAAAGACGGGAAAGTCAATTTGAAATAAGGAAAGTTAAAAAAAAAAAAAAAAAAAAAAAAAAAAAAAAAGGAAAGTTTAAGAAATTATTTCCTACATTACCAGACAAAAATTCATATACGAATTGTGAAACTATTGCCTAAATTATTGTGCAGGCTATGGCCCGGGAGAGGGAGAGAGTTGTGCTCTTTTACAGACCAAAAACAAAAGGAATAAAGCACACACTCAAACTGTGAGGCACATGCTGCTATTGATGGATCCTAAAACATGCTTCTGTTCTGCTGATGGATCAGTTGCTACTTGTTGATACATTAATTTGTACATATACAGCTTATTCAAAACTACACATGAGTTATCTTCGTCAAAAAAAAAAAAAAACTAAAATGGTCGGAAGTTTTTAATTTGATCTCAATGATTAATTTAGAAGTCATGGTTATTCTTCATTGGGAGACACAAAAAGAAAAAAATTCTTGTACTTATATTGAGATAAAATGTTTAATAGAAAATTAAAACTTTGAAATAAGGTTTTGAACTTCTTTATCATCACTTTACTAGACGTTATACATCAAGCAGATTCAAGTGTGATCTTTTAGCAATTTTCTTAAAAAGAATTCTTTGGTGAATTTTTGTACCTCGCCACAGGTTTCGTTAATAAAAATCCTTGAAGTTCCTAAAAGGTAAACGAATTACCCAGTTGAAAACGAAAGTTTATTTGAGTGCGTTATACAGTGGCTTCAATTCCTTCACTTCTTTCAAACATCTTCTTATCCTTAATTAACATCAGTGGCTCACCATTCTATGAGGAGTTTTCTGTGCTGATTAACACTACTAGAAAAAGAGATTTTTCCCACCGACGTTTAGTGGAAAATTTGTGCACCGAACAATCTCACTGGAAAAATGCATGGTGGGAAACATGTTCTTATTGAAACGATGAGAAACTTCATAATTTTCCATGTGAAAATTTCACTATTTATGTTTTTTCCACCAATATTCAGTAGGAAATAACCACTGAAATTTTTTTAATAGGAAAATAGTGATTTTTTAGTAGCGGAAGAAAGTGTTTAACTTTGCGTCTATTAAAACTTGCATAAATAGAAAAGAACACCTGGTTATCATGAGATTGAATTACAATATTACCAAATTATTTAATCACAAGTGACACAACGTGCAAAAGTCACACGTGGCTTACAAGCCGTATATACATAGCAAAGGAAATCAATCACATGAAGACATGTGACTAAATTAAGTCTATCCATTTAGGACAATGTGATTTTCCCATATGCTTTTATCGATTAGTGGGTTGATAAACATATTTAACTCATAGTTGTAGAAGTATTAATTAATAATTGGGATTAGTACGTTCTGATAAGTGGAAGTAGCAAGGAAACAGCAAAGAAGAGAAAAGAAAGAAGGGTTGTGGACAGATGATCAGATAGCATTCAGGGAATGTGCAGAACATGCTGTTCCATTCATGTTACTTCACTGTCCATACTTTGACACATGCCATCCTTCTCCGATTTGGTGATTAGGCATCACATTCTTATTCATATTATTAGTAGCTGACTCAAAATTTCTAAATTATGAATGTTCATATTCTTTTAATTTAAAGAATTGAATTGCTACTAGTCACAGAATACATATTTGATCAATGTATCTATATGTTAATATTAATTACTTATATTAAAATACATCGTTTGGGCCAAAATAATAAGTGCTCAAGCAGCTATTGGTATGTAATATACCTAAGTAGGTTCGCCCAAGGCTCGTACAAATTGGTGGCACTCTCGTTGCTCTCCGATATGATACTTTACTCTTAACGGTAAATACTTACTCGTACTGGTTCAGATATAATTCTATCACAGACTCATTTAACTCTAACTCTAAAAATTACCTCATGAGAAAAAAGGATAGCAGAGCGCTTATAACGACTGTTCACTGTTCAGGCCTTTCTTTTCTGTCCAATTTAATCGAACACCACAATATATTAAATATTGTCGGATTCAGTAATAAATTCAAGAATTTTGACAAGCGGATTCAGAAAGATTTCAACTTGCGATATAAATCAATATTTCTTCGTCATTATAATGGAAACTTTCCTTATGTTAAGGAATTTCAAAAGTTTATATGTATAAAATTATTACTTTACTTATACAGTTGAGTTTTTTAATAAGGGGATATTCAATTGAACCCTTTCTCTATCCATTTTACGTCAAGCAATACGTGGAGTAACTCCCGATATAATAGTAAAAGCAAGACGTGTAGGTGGATCGACTCATCAAGTTCTCATTGAAATAGGATCGACACAAGGAAAAACACTTGTCATTCGTTGGTTATTAGCAACATCCTGAAACAGACCAGGTCGAAATATGGCTTTCAAATTAAGTTCCGAATTAGTGGATGCTGCCAAAGGGAGTTGTAGCCAGGGGCGGATCTATGTGTTGTCGAGGGTGTTCGGGTGAACACCCTCAGCAAAAAATTACAGTGTATATATAGGATAAATTTTCTGTGTTTACGTGCATATATTAACTTTTGAACACTTTCGGTAAAAAATTACAGTGTATATTTAGATTCTTTTTTTTTCTGGACACCTTGAATGAAAATTCTGAATCCGCCACTGTAGCTCTGCAACTAATTGGATCAACTACTCTTTTGAATTAACAAGTAGTCCATATATTTAGCATATGTTATATTTTCTGAAATTTTATAAACTATACGTATTAAAAGAGTAGATACAGACACACTTTGCCACCACAGTGGAAAAGCCATGTTGGCGTTGTGCTTTCACCCGTCCATTTGTGCATGTGTTTATCCCATGTGCTTTTTTCCCTTCTTTTATTTTCTTACACAGTTTTTAGGCTTTGCTGGCCCCATACTCACATTCACATGCACCATTTTAGGAGTCCATGAACCCCCTCTTTCACTCCTTTTTTCCTTTCCATTGTACTGACTTTATTGCCCTTCTTATCTTCCTAAGTTAGGTGACACTAATTTTCTCTCTTCTAAAATTCTACTAATAGTGTGTGTTTTAATCACATTTTCTGATGGTCAAGTTCAATGTTTCTACGTACTTGTCTAATCTTTTATTGAAATTGTGTTTCTACCCTTGTCGTTATTAGTTATAGTGGATTAATGTACGAACAATATTCACGATTATAACATTTCATTGTTTTTCCACGATAAAGATCTTTAGAGCATGCATGTTGAATTGGCTTTCTTTTTAATTATATGTCATGTATGACGTCTAAGAACAAAAATCATTTGTATAAAGAGAGTATGATTGGAGTTCTTAATATTCACGCCACACGTCAATTTAGCCTTTTTCCCCTTGTTCACTATTCAAAAATCATATACATTCTCTGCCAAAAAGATTTTGAAAAAAAAAGGTGTGTTCTACAATAGAATATAAACAGAAAACGAAACTGTGATGTATAAAATTACAATGTAAGCATAATATATATAAAAATGTGAGGAAGTAAAAGAGTAGAATTTGTTTGGATATTTGACGAGGGTAATTTAGGAAACAAAAGTTGAAGGTACTGTTCATTAACATGGGGCATAGAAGATAAAAAAACAGCTTTACTGTTCCCCTGAAGAATTCCGTGCTCGCTAGTTGTGCCCATCTTCCCGCGTTAATTTTTCGAGTCATATACTACCTCCGTTTCAATTTATATGAACTCATTTAACTGGGCACGATATTTAAAAAAGAGGGAAGACTTTTGAAACTTGTGGTTCAAAATAAGCCTTGAAAATTTGTGTAACTGTAAATCATTCATAAAGTGAATTTGTTTCCAAATTAGGAAAGAGGCCATTTATTTTGACACGGATTAAAAAGGAAATAGGTTCAAACAAATTGAAACATACCACCAAAATTGGTGTCGTTTTGTGACCAAATTATACTACTTTCCATTGTTATATTTTTATGGGTGGCAAAAAAACTACTCCCTCGCTTTTAATTGTCCAGTATTTCAAAAATAGATTTTCAATTTTACTTATCACTTTTAGCATATCAAGAGAAGATAATTTATTTTTTTCCTGTTTTACTCATAATATTAATTACTCACTTCAAATTATTTTTCAAATCCAATAAAAATATGTACCAATTAATATGGGTACATTGACAAATTTTACACTTTATTTATTATTTCTTAAATAGCGTGAAAAGTCCAAAGTAGATAAGTAAAAGTAAACGGAGGGAGTACAATTGAGGAAATAATCAAAGTGGGAAAAGAAGGAAATAATCAAACATAATCCTTAATAAATTAAATTAAAATTGGCTGAAATTTTCAATGTGTTTACTTTTAGATTTCTTCAGTGCAAAATACAGATCTCTTAGGATTTAACATAAGCTAAAAAAATTAACGTGCCACAAAAGTTATTGATCGTGTACAGGTATATTGAAGAGCTTACCAAATATAGCTTATATCGATGAGTGTTATAATTTTTTTAAAGCTATAAGTAAAACTTAACTTTTCTACAAATTATTAGTGTCATTTAGTATAAGTTATTATTTGTATTTATTTTCTGAAATGACCTAAAAATATTTAAAATATGTACGATTTTTGTATATAATTCAAGATCATTTATCTTTTTCTTTTTTTTATGTTACTAATTTTATTTATCATGCTCTGTTATCATTTACGTCTCAGAAAGATTGTCTTACTTTTTTTATTAATTTGTCACAAAAAGATTGTCATGTTTCTATATTTGAAAACAATTTAACTTTATGAGATGATTTAGAGTCACCCAAATATCTAAGACTTATTTTAGATCACAAATTTCAAAAGTCTTTATTTATTTCTTAAACTCCGTGTCAAGTCAAACTAATACAATCTTTTTGGGACGGCTAATCTCTAAAATATACTCCCTCCGTCCCATAATAAGTGTCACTTAGCCAAAAACACGCATATTAAGAAATCAATAATGCAATGTGAAGTTTACCAAATTACCCTTATATAATAAAAATAAAAATAGTTTTCCTCTTGATTAGAGCATGCACAAGTAGTGAACATTTTGACATTGGGAATCCAACAATACCAAGTTCTTATGTGGCTTTTCCAATCATCATTTAGATGTTACTTAAACTTGTCTTTTTGTCCAAGGGTAAAATTGGAAAAAACTAGCCAATTTATGTCTTGGTTTCCTAAGGTGACACTTATTATGGGACAATTTTTTTTAGTTAAGGTGACACTTAGTAGGCGTTTAGCCATCAATTTTGAAACCATGGTTTCAAACCAGCGTTTGGCCATCAAAATTTAGTCGTGGTTTGAACCCAAATCATCCAAAAAAGCATGGTTTCAACTTTTTTAAATAAAAAATTTAACCCATAAGTTAATATTTATGCCTACCAACGGAAATATTATATTAAATAGTAGTTACGTTACTATTCATGTTAAATTTTTGATTTTATTGAAGTAAAGTTTGATTAATTGATGTTGCATTATTTAGAAAAGTCTTCGAATAGTGTACTAATTTTGTTATAAACTATGATTTGCTCATTTGGTAAGATTGTATAAGAATTGAGAATGTTTTGATAGTTTTCACAATTTGTGAATTTTTATGTCTATAAGAGAAAATATAATTTAAAATATTCAAATTGTATATCCAAACATGGTTTCAAACCATGTCCAAACGGGGCCTTATCGTGGGACGGAGGGAGTATTTAATGAAACACTTGTGGTGGCAGTATTGTAGTTCCTACACAAACAAGTGGCAAATGCTCAAATCTTTCCATTTATTTTGGCCCCCCAAACTCATCACCTCTATCGTTATATAAGTACCTATTTAACACCAATTCCGTTCAACAGAAAACTCCATTCTTTATTCTTCCCTCTAACCCCTCAACCCCAAATGGGTTCAAGGCCACAAAATTCCATGAGAAGAGCAAGAAGAAAATCCACCAATCAGAAACGTCCAAATTTAGCTGATCAGGTAATTAGCAGTACCGGTGATAATAATTACAGTTCAATTTCGGAAAAATTGGAAGCTTTGAAGCAACTTCTCCCAGTCAACATTAATGGTGATATAAAAGCTGATCAGTTGTTTGAAGAAACTGCTGATTATATTGTTCTTCTCAGAACCCAAGTCTTCGTTTTACAAAAGTTGCTAGATTTTTATGATGATGGCTCTAAATATACTAATGGTCAGTCCCAGGATATTAATGTTGTCTAGTACGTATTATAATTAAAGAAAGAGGCAGCCCGTGGATGGGCCGAACCATGAGGTCTATTGTACTAACTTTACCTAATATTTCTGCGAGAGACTGTTTTCACAGCTCGAATCTGTGACTTCCTGGTCAACGTGGCAGCAACTTTATTAGTTACGCCAAGATTGCTTTAGTACTTATATCTTTAGCTCTTAATTCGTTGCTCCTTTTTGTTTTTTGTTTTTTTGATTATTAGTTTTCAATTAATGAATGGGTAGGTAGGTTAGTCAAGCTTTCAAGGTCACGTTAGTCCCAGTAGGCGTTTGGACATGCGAGTTGAAATCATAGTTTGAAACTATGAGAGCGTTTGGACATGCGATTTCATCTCATGATTCAAACCATGAGATGAAATCCCAAATCATTCAAAAAGGCATAATTTGGAATTTCAAACCATGTTCAAACGGCACCATAGTATCCGAAGAATTTAAGATTCTTTTTGCAAGCAGAACTATATTGGTTCACTTAGAGATTTTTCTTTTTTGTTCTGTTTAGCGCTGCTGAGCGTATATTTCTGTAATGTCCCTAATGGGAAAGGGTGATAATGAATACCCAAGATTTTCATTCTAGGTAAACAGATGAATTATTATGCTTAAAAAATTCCTTTCATTGTTATTTTCATGCCTGGACAGTTTAATTCTCCCATTCTACTATGGAAACTGCATTAAGACCCCCCCAAAAAAAAAAAAAAATGTACCAGCTAGTTTTAGAGTATGTGCTAACTTGTCTTCTAAGCTACTTTTTCAATAGTCATGTGCTAGGCCTACTAATCTGTCTTATTTATAAGATCATTAACCGCATTTTTTTTGTGAATGGTTATGTGGTGTAACTAATAGGCAAATTCCAAATTGCAAACTACGAAACAAATGTTGGGTATATGAGCAAGATTTTAGTGACATCGTTTTAAAGTTGTCACTAGTGGACTAGATTATTACATATGGTATAAAGCCACTTGGCATGCAATGTTAAACAATGGTGGACATCTGCATTCATTTGGCTTGGGAAAATTTTACATCAAAGAGATGTTGGTGAGACAAATTAACGTCATCGAGAGTGTTGAGTTCTTAAGGAGGTTGTAGGTAACACCCTAGGGAAATTTCACATATAGATACAACAAGGGAAAGATTGTGGATATAAACAATAGATACATATGAGTTATGACGTGTTTTAAAAGTAGTGCAAGTCTAGGCCCAAAACGAATGGTGTCACTTGTGGCCTGAAATATTATTGCAACAGTAATTTTCAAAGCAACTTGACTATGTATAAATCTGTACTTTCACAATTTGCTTGTTGTTTGAGGTGATGACTTAGTGCAGAGGGGGCCTGGTAATTGTTAAATTAAGAATTCTAATAATGGGGTTAAAAAGAAAAACAACAACATACCTAGTATAACTCTACCAGGTGGGGTTTGGGAAGGGTAGAGTGTACACAGATCTTCCCCTACCTTGTGACGGGTAGAGAGGTTTTTTCCGATAGACCCCCAGCTCAAGAAGAAATGAAAAAGCATCAATAATAACACTGTACTAATAAGCAGTAATAACAGCAAGATAATAAGATAAGGTAAAAAAACAATCAGATAGTACTAGAGATCTAATAATAAGGAGACGTAACAAAAATACTACTACTCCTAGTACGGAAAAGAAATCAGTATCGCCTCCGAGCAATAGCCCAAAAATGTTACACGGGAATATATCTCAATCTGCCATTTAAAGCAATTTTTGAGTCGTTTAACTTTTATTCTATAGAAGCTTCTATTTAAAAGAGATTTAGCAGACACTGGATATGTTGTTGTTATTTATACACCAAGAAAATTATTTCTAATATGCAATTATGCACAGTATAATTTATTTACTAAAGGAATTCAATTAAATCTGACATCATATACCTCGTTACTGGGAGCAGGGTGCGTAGAGTTGGTGAATGTTATAGATGACAATCAGAGTTTACAGGTGCAGGGGTGGGGGTGTGATTCTGAGTGATTTCACATGAGATATCAGAGTGGAATAGACAGGCGTTGCCTTTCATGTTATGGTGTCACAATTCCACGTGCTTTGTTATGGACGGCTGTGACAAGTGACAACTAGTACTACCACTACTAATTGTCACATGTGCACTGTGTCCCTATAACATGAATGAAGATAAACATAAATGACTTTTCGATTTCCCTACTCTATTTTCTCTAGCAAATAAAATATTAGTAGATCATAAGGTATTATTTAGCGAACACAATTGAACTCTTTAATATTTGCACTGTGATGAATCTCTGCTTGATTTAATTTCAAGATGTTCATTTCATCTACAGTGAGTCCATTGACTAAACCACATGAAAAGTGGGATACACTGTTGGGTCTGAAACACATCACACGTCAACGTTCAAAGATGATATGAAAAAGTATTAGGTTCAATTCTTGAAAGTGATCGGTGTTATTCAGGCAATTAATTGGACAACAATAAAGTTAACTTGTTAAGTAAATGGAGACAGAGAACTATTAGTTCTTTCATCTAACATTTGTTGCTGGGTTTCTTTCTTTGTCTGTCTTAACATAATGTCAGGCCCCAAATTAAATAGTTACACAATAAGTGAAACAGAAAGCAGAAGGATCATCTTTCCCACTATTTGACCCTATACGAGTTCACATTTTAGCTAGGGGTATTTTTATCCAAATTTTGTTTCTGCCTTAAAAATGGTTATTTCTCAATCACATTTCAAACGATGGCTACGTCTTAACAAGCAGTCCAAAAACTGAACGTCAAGACTAACTTTTACCAAAATGGGAACTGACATCGTTGGTTCTGACACCGTCTTGGACAAAGGAGTTTACAAAAGTAGAATACACTTGGTGACAAAATGATAAAACCACACAACAACATAAAAAGGCATGAATTTAAGTCCTCAAATAAGAGGCTCCATGCTTGTACTATAGAAAGCATAAACATAGAATCTTTCTTCAATATCTATGATGATTTAACCCATTGAATGACCCTTATGAAATTCTGGTGAGACCTACCACCTTCTTTGACTGATCCCATAGTCATTTCCTTGAGTTGCAAAGCTCTTTTCCTGAATGCATCATTTCCTAGCAACTGCTCCACCTTAACCTTAATTTCTCCACAACTAATGATCCCATTACCTTCTTTCTTTAGTCCTAATCCAACCTTCCATATATCACAAATATAACTCTGGTTCATATACTGGTCAGCAAAATAAGGCCAACACAATATAGGAACTCCATTGCTTATTGCTTCTATTGTGGAATTCCAACCACAATGGCTAACAAAACAACCTATACTAGGATGACTTAAAACCTTTTGCTGTGGTGCCCAACTCACAATTTTCCCTTTTTGCCTCCCTCTTCTGTCCACATAATTTTTCAAGAAAATATCAGTTTTTGCATCTAGAGCATCACTTCTCACAACCCACAAGAAAGGTTTGTTTGCTACTTCAAGCCCCAATGCTAATTCTTGAAATTGAGCTTCATTGAATATTGTGAAGCTCCCAAAGGCAACATACACAACTGAGCCTAATGGTTGTTGATCAAGCCAGTTTAAGCAAGTTGAGTCCTCAGGCCAGAACGATCCAGCCAGTGAATTAGGAGATTCTTTAGAAGAAATACGAGATTGTACTACTGGAGGGGACGTCCTCGGTTCGAGACAATTGCTTGCCAAAAGAGGACCTATAGGCACAATATTAGGTGCTAAGTTGAAGGCTCCTGGTTCAAGTTCATATGTTGAGTTGCAAATCAGCCAATCTGCTGATTTCACAGCTTTGTTGTTGTGAACCATCATGTTAAAAATGATTTTCTGCATTGCCAAATTCCCCATGCGTGTCCAAACTAAATTTGATGTATTCATAATAGGCATAGTTGGTTCAAACTGAAAAGTATGATCCTTTATTGTTGGAGTCCCTGCATTATAGGTTAAAATTTTCACTTGTGGATAAAGAGTTTAAGTTTTATGCACTGATGATACGGGTAAATCTCTATGATAAGTATTATTGTCAATCTGGTAAAAATAGTAACCCCATACAGGTTATGTGGCCCCTTCCTAAAGTATCCTGAAAGGGCAAAGGAACGCAAAGCAACAGGCTTTCATGTGATTGCTTTTCACCAACCAAAAGCCACCGGTACGGCACTAGCAATCTAGTCTAAACGTACTGAACGGGCTCTCGATGGAAAAAGTAATCACATGAAAGTCTGTTTTGCCTTGCGTCGCCCTTCTAAGAAGCTTCAGGAAGGCATGGGATAACATATCACATGATAATTGATAATGTAAAAATTCTTTATAGTCGGTGATATGACCTTAATCCGAACATAGAAACATAAATTAGTAGAAAGTATTCACCATCATTGTCAATTATGCCATCATCAATCAACTTTGGAATGTTAAAACCAAGAACCAAATTAGCAGCTGCAGCAGTTAAGAAGGCTGCTCTCTTAATTCCCAATTTGGCTGCAAGTTCCATAGCCCATCCAAGGCTCTGATCAGCAATAACACAAGTAATTTTTTCATCCTTAGATGCATTATTTTCTTGTATTAGCTTCTCAATTTTCCCAGGCATGATTTTAAAGATTGCTTCAGATAATTTACCAGGCACACTCTTATCCTCCCCAGATTCTGATTCATCTAAAATGGAAATCAGATGAATCTGATCATGCAAAGTATTTTTTCCTGCTAAAGAATTTAGAATACACTTGTGAGTGGACTCAATGTTGGCAAAAGTGATTTTGAAGCCATATTTGGCTAAGGATTGAGCTAGCTCCATCAAGGGAATAACATGGCCTTGTACTGGATATGGTATCATCAGTATGTGCAGTTTGCCCATTCTTGTTTTCTTAATCTTTTATGTTCAAATGATAACTTGGAGGTATATGTTTTGGTGGAGAGAGTTGTAAATTTATATGGTCATAGAATTGTGGGAAAAGGTCTAAATTAGCCCCTAACCGTTGCAAAATGGTTCAAATTTGTCCTTCGTTAATAGTTGGGGTCAAATATACTCCTGTTCTTACAAGATTGGTCAAATTAATGGAGGTCAAATTTGACCTCAACTATTAAGCATTACCGAAGGGCATATTTTGACCATTTTGCAAAATTCAGTATTATACTTGGACCTCTTCCCTAGAATTATTGAGAGTTCAGGTTATAAGTACCTACGTGTAAAGAATTTTTAAGCTATCAGGTCAGATATGTAGTAAATTAAAAGTAAATATTTAGTAATTACGTATTAATTGATAACCTAATGAAATGGTACTTAACATATTATCATAAGCTAACCCCCACTGATAGGGAAATTCTTTACGATTTACAGTGTCATTTCATATCACTTAAATGCAATAATTATCCAATAGCTTGTTAAGATTTTGAATCCCAAATCCGACCTTTGTAAGCAGATTCCCAGGAAAGATTGTAGGGTCACAGCTGGATCACTTAAATACCAACCTCCTTAGACAGAACCTACTTACGCCGTGATGTAAGCGAAGAATAAATAGCACACACAGATTTATAGTGGTTCACCCTCAATGTGAGAGCTACGTCCACATTGCTGCTGCAGATCTTATTAAAGAAGAAATATTACAGGTGTTTACAACACTCAACCTCACAACCCCAATCCCAATTACACTCAAGAATTGTTTCTAAAAATTCTCTCAAAGACTTCTCTTAAGCCTTTCACTAAGAGTATTTCTCTTAGATTTTTCTCTCTATGGGATGTGTTGTCTTCTTCAATTTTTTTGGTGTATCTAGCAAATGAGAAAGCTTCCCTATTTATAGGTATGAGATGAACCTATTGATGTCATTAGTGACTCATATTTTCCAAAGACAAGGAAGATGTTTTCTTCCTCAAAATAAGGGAAGTGTTTTCTTCCTCAAAACAAGGGAAGTGTTTTCTTCCCTAAAATAAGGGGATGGACCCAACAAATCTCCCACTTGAAGACTAATTTTAATTTGTCTTCACACTTTGATCGATGCAGCAGCTCTTTCCTAGTTTCATACTTCGTGCAGGCCAACTGAAGCTGAGCATAGCTTCAGTTTGTCTATCGTCACTGCCTTTGTCAGCATGTCTGCTAGATTCTGACTCCCTGCGATCTTCTCAAGCACTAGCGCTCCATCTTCCAAAGCTGATCTAATGAAATGGTACCGGAGTTGTATGTGCTTCGTTCGAGCATGGTAGACCGAGTTCTTTGCCAAATGAATGGCACTTTGGCTATCACAATATAGCACACTTCCCTCGTGGTCCTGATCTAATTCCCGCAGAAAAGATTGTAGCCACATCATTTCCTTTGTAGCCTCCGTCACAGCAACGTACTCATCCTCACAACTAGAGAGAGCTACTATCTTTTGCAACTTGGAAACCCAAGAGATTGCAGTACCTCCGAAGGTGTAAACATACCCGGATGTGCTCTTTCTGCTATCAACATCACCACCGTTGTCAGCATCAACATACCCTTGCAATCTTGTTTTTGATTTTCGGAAATACAGAGCTGAACTCGAGCTTCCTTTCAGATATCTGAATATCCACTTCACAGCCTCCCAGTGTTGCTTTCCCGGATTGCTCATAAATCGGCTGACAACTCCCGCTGCATGTGCAATGTCTGGCCTTGTACATATCGTTGCATACATAAGACTACCGATTGCAGATGCATAAGGTATCTTGTCCATCTGCTTCTTCTCATCCTCGGTTGTCGGCGACTGATCCTTTGACAACCGAAAGTGTCCAGCCAAGGGAGTGCTGACTGGCTTGGCATCATGCATGTTGAACCTTTTGATAACTTTCCTCACATATTCTTCTTGTGAGAGTTTGATGCCCTCCTTGCTTCGGTCGATTCTCATCCCAAGGATTTGCTTTGCAGCTCCCAAATCCTTCATTGCAAACTCTTTCGATAACCCTTTTTTCAATCGATCAATCTCCTGTAGGTTTGCTCCTACGATTAGCATGTCGTCTACATAGAGTAGCAGTATCATGTACGAGTCTTCAAATTTCTTGAAGTAACAACAGTGATCTGCCTCGCACCTTGAAAAATCAGCTTTCTTCATAAAGCTGTCAAACTTTAAATACCACTGTCTTGGAGCCTGTTTTAGTCCGTACAGACTCTTTTGAAGTTTGCACACCAGATTCTCCTTTCCTTTGACTTTGAATCCCTCCGGCTGTCGCATGTAGATTTCCTCGTCTAGATCACCGTGAAGAAATGCAGTTTTCACGTCCATCTGTTGCAGATGTAGATTTTCCTTTGCTACCAGTCCAAGAACAGTTCTGATAGTCACCATCTTGACTACGGGAGAGAAGATCTCTGTATAGTCGATGCCTTCTTTCTGTTGAAATCCCTTTGCAACCAGCCTTGCTTTATAACGCTTACTTCCATTAGGTTCTTCCTTTATCCGATAAACCCATTTGTTTTGCAATGCTCTCTTATCCTTTGGCAACTCGGCTAACTCCCATGTATGATTTGCCGATAGTGAATCCATCTCATCTTTCATTGCCAGCTCCCACTTGGTTGATTCATCGACTTGCATTGCTTCTTCATAACATTCCGGCTCCTCTCTATCAGTGAGTAGAATGTAGTTGAGGGATGGAGAGTACCTGTGAATCGGCTTCCTGATCCTGGATGATCTATGCAGTTCTGTGATTTGCGTCTGCTTATTTGTTTCAGAATCGACACTTTCATCAGCACCTTCTCGGATTGTTTGTTCCTCTGCCTCGGCTGTACCTGGCTGCGGCTCAGGTGTCGGGAAGTCCCTCAAATTGACTATTTCCGATTCCTTGTCCTGACATTCTGAATTTTTTTGCAACTTGTCTTTGTACAGTACCTCTTCGTTGAAGACAACATTCCTACTTCGGATGATCTTCCGATTTTGTTCATCCCAAAATCGGTAACCAAGCTCGGTGTCACTGTTACACTCCATAATAATCCGTGTTACATGAAGTAAAACAAGAAAAAGAAATGAGTTATGAAGGTTCAAGGAAAGTTAATCGAGTTAGTAAGAATATCGTTATATATATGGTTGCCTTAAGTATCCCGAGGTGACATGGTAACCTAAAGGATTTGAAATCGCGTTATGAGTATGTATATGAGGTAATGCGAGTGACCTTTTAAAGTATTTGAAATTATTAGTAATGATATAGAGGATGGACAAAAGATATGAATATACTTTTGCGATTGGAGTTTCGTCAAAGCTTTGTGAGTTCTCTAGTTATGCTTAAGGTTATTGTGATTCTCTGGACCCTTCGAGATGTGTATATGGATTTTTATTGATGTATATAAGTGTGTATATGTATGCATAAGAGGTTACATAAGGTTGGAAGAGGATTAGAAGTTAAACGAAATGAATCGGAACTTCAGTAAAATTTCGGACCCAATTTTAGTCTATATTGTAGGAGGCATATCTCCTTGAATATGAGGAGTTTTAAGGTGTTTCAAAAGCCTAAAATGAATTTCATCGAGTCTAGTTTGTAATGCAACAAACCGCTCGTCAAAATGATATCGGGATAAGGAGATATGGACGATGCAAGTTGGGCTGGCAGGGCAGCAAGTTTGGACCCGACCCAAACACTCACATTTCGGCCCATGAGGCCCATTAAACTCAATAGATAAGTCACCACTTTGCCCTATATCATTTCACACGACCTAAAACAGATCCAAAACCCTTATTTTCTCTCCCAAACCCCCTTTCTAATTGAGCCATCATATAAGCTAAATCCTAGACCCTTGACATGATATTAGTTAAAGAGAAGTTGTAGCTTAAGTTTTTTTTTGTGTTGTTAAGCAAGCAGCTGGAAAGAGGAACAAGATTCTTGAAGATTCTGATTTCTAAAGGTAATTTCAACCTCCTACTCATGTTATCAATTTGGATTAAAGGTTTAATATGGTGTATACGTGAAGGAAACGTTGATATACAAGCTAGAGAGAGAGAGAGAGCATAAGCCATGGCATTCGACCATGGCTAGCAAAATTGGAGCTCAAATTTGTTGATCCAAAAATCAGTTTTTCTAGGTATTTCAGCCCTTAGGAAGGTGATAATAACGTGGAGAATTCATTTGGAGCAACGAGAACAAGTATTAGTTCATTTCACAAATTCTAGCTAAGTGGAAAAAGCCAACTTGTTAAGGTAAGAGTTGATCATTTTTCTATGTGTTTGATGATGAAGTTGGACGTGTGGGGAATATGCAAATGTAAATTGTATGTGTGAAATTATGTATCTTGATGTTGAAGCATAGTTGTAACTTGGTAACATGAATTGCACGAATGTTGGAATGTTGTTGAATGCCGTAGGGGCTGTTTTTAATTGAAATTTGATGGATTGATTTGAATTAATATTTTGGTTGTTGTAATCATAGATTATGTGATGAGAATGACGGAATTTAATGGTTAGAGTTGGAGTTAAAATTGTTGTGGGTTGTTGTAAGGATTATAGAGATAATAATGTGATTTACTTGCATATGAATAGATGATGTGGTGTCGTGTGGCTGCTGTTGTATTTCCCTGAAATTTGCTGAAAAGATGGCATGAAATAAGGCGTAAGAAGTGTATATGGGCTGATTGGTGTGTTGTAAGTGTTCGTTAGAATTTCGGGCATCGTTATGTTATAGTTTAGGGGCTGTTTTCGGCCCAATTTGGAGAAATTGTTAGATCGTTGGAAATATTATGTGAATTATTTAGAATGTTCTTGAATGTTGTTAGTATGGGTTTGGGTTAGTATTTGAATGTATAGGCGTTGATGTTGGCTTGAAGGTAAGCCGTTGAATTGAATATTTGGAAAGTTGTCGAATGATGAAAAAGAGAGTATTAATGTAATATTGTCTTTCAGATTGGTTATTGGAGTTGCTAGGTTGGTTATTGTGGTTGTTGCTGTTGATTTTGAGCGAGTTAAATTCTCGGGTTGGCCTATTTACAGGGGAAATGCTGCCGAATTTTCTGTAGAATTTAATGTTAGTTTGGAATGAATGGCTTAAGTGCCTATGTTTAATATTGGATATTCGTTGGCATATTTGTAGACCTTGGGGAGCCCGAGGCGTAGATTGGGATTTACTTTAGATTGGCTATCTTGGAGTGCGTACGAGGTATGTAAAGCGCAACTCTTCTTTCTTTTGGCATGCCTTAGTTTTCAATAGGTTATATCACGAGCCTCGAGGAAATTCCAAATTCGAAATCCGAGCACGTTATGATCCTTATATATATTTCTTGGCATTCTTATGTATGATGTGATGAAATATGAACCTTTATGTTTTTGAAAGAATTGATTTCCAAACTTTGTACAAAAATAGTTGTTTTAAAGAATTCCGTAACTACGAAACGCCATATCTTTCACCGAAAGGCTCGGATAGCTTCAATATTGTTGTAGAAGTTTATATGGCATATAATGAGTATATTTTCCATAGGCGGGCCCGATTCGGGTCAATACCCATCTGTGGGTCCCGCGACTTTCCTTTATGTAATTCGGACGACTTTTGAAAGAATTTGGTATGATTATCATTTCGAATTTCAAGTATGGTCATTTACTTATATTTGAGTCTATGATAATGATTTTATGCATATGGTTACTCATGACTCTGCTCGTGCGTTCTGTTATATCTTTCGCCGGTTCCCGGGCCGGTTCTGTTATCGTGCGCATTTTGATATACTCCGGAGTTATGTTGTGTTATGGTTCTCCGAGCTACTCGCTAATGAGGGTCGGGTTCCACCTATATTTGGTGTTATGCTGTGTATGGTGTTATGTTGTGATGTGATATGTGACGGGGATACGGAGATTTGAAACTTTCTGGTGTTATGCTGTGTTATGGCGCCATCGTCGGGTGGGCGACCATATTCTTCTGTACCCTATGCATTACTTACATATTTTTGAAAGTAAGCAAATTTTGATATGTTGGATTTGCACTTATGTTTGGTACTTCTATTTCGTTTATGTCTCAGATTTGCTTTCTGTATATTCTGCTTTGCATACTCAGTACATATTTCGTACTGACCCCCTTTCTTCGGGGGGCTGCGTTTCATGCCCGCAGGTACAGACGCACAGTTTGGTGATCTACCCATTTAGGACACCCTCTTCTGCTGTTTGGAGTGCTCTTCTCATTTCAGAGCACACATTTTGGTATATATTCGTTCGCTATGTATACATGTATTTGTTCAGGGGCACGGCGGGGCCCTATCCCGCCATATGATTCAGTTTGTCTGTTTAGAGGTCTGTAGACGTATTTGTGGGTGTGTGTGCCTACTTCTGTACGGATGTGTTTGCATGACTCTATTCGTTATGGCAGCCTCGTCGGCGTGCATTTTGTATATGTTTGTGGCAGCCTTGTCGGCGTGCATTTGTATATGCGTTTTGGGCCGTTGTGCCATTTGACAGCCTTGTCGGCTTTTGACATATTTGATAGCCTTGCCGGCTTTTTGATATATGTGCATATGTTCGGCGATGTATATTCCGCTGCCTCTTCTGATTCTGATATAATGTTTTGTACGCGCAATCGCGCAAGATAATATTCGTTCTCAACTCTGTTTAAAAATGATGATTTAGTTTGTATGTCCGTTTGGGTGCCCAAGTAGGGCACCAGTCGCGGCCCACGGGGCTGGGTCGTGACAGTCACCATAGCCAATAAAGTAACACTTCTTTGATTTTGGATCAAGCTTTCTTCTAGTCGTATCATCATTATGAACATATGATAAGCAGCCGAACACTTTCAGAAATGAAAGATTTACCTTCTTGCCACTCCAGACTTCTTCTGGAATTCTGAAATCCAAGGGAACTGACGGTCCTCGGTTAATTAAGAAGGCCGCGATATTGACTGCATCTGCCCAGAATGTCTTGGGCAGTCCAGAGTGTATTCTCATACTCCGAGCACGCTCGTTTAACGTTCGGTTCATTCTTTCGGCTATTCCATTTTGTTGCGGCGTTCCAGGAATAGTCTTCATCATCTTGATCCCATTATCGGCACAGTACCGTTTGAAATCACCATCAGTGTATTCTCCGCCGTTGTCGGACCTCAAACACTTCAACTTGAGGTTTGTTTCATTCTCGACCATGGCTTTCCATCTTGACAAACTACGTGGATTTATTTTTCATAAAATAAACCCATACCTTCCTGGTTGAATCATCAATGAAGGTCACGTAGTAGTGTGATCCTCCAAGAGAGGGGACAGTGGTAGGTCCCCACACGTCTGTGTGCACCAATTCCAGCTTCTCGACCTTCAACTCCCTGCCTGCATTTGAGAAGCTTACTCGCTTTTGTTTTCCGAGAATGCAGCTCTCACACGTATGAAGGTCCACCGTCTTCAGCTCCGGAATTAAGCCATTTGTCACCAATAACTTCATCCCCTTCTGGCTGATATGCCCCAGTCGACAATGCCACAAATCTGTCTTCTTTGTGTTGTCAACCACAGCAACAGTATCACGACAGCTAGTCGTCATGTAGAGAGTGTCAATCTTCTTTCCTCGGCCAACTACCATAGCACCTTTCGCCACCTTCCAAGACCCATTACCAAAGTTGAGATCATATCCTCATCATCAAGCTGACCTACTGAGATCAGGTTTTGCATCAGCTTTGGAACATGTCTAACTTTTGTAATCTTCCACGAAGATCCATTTGACATCTTCAAATTAATGTCTCCCGTGCCAACAACGTCTAGCGACTCTCCATCGGCTAAATAAACTTTGCCGAGATTCCCAGCCACGTAGTTTGTCATTATATCATGATGTGGGTTGGTATGAAAGGACGCTCCTGAGTCAAGCAGCCAAGAGTCTATCGGGCTGTCAACCGATAGCAACAACGCATCGCCAATGTCTTCCGTAGCAGCGTTGATTCCATCCCCCTTGTTGTCCTCCTTCTTTGGCGCCCTGCAGTTCTTCTTGAAGTGACCTGGTTTTCCACAGTTCTAACACTCAAGTGTTCGTCCTGGTCTGGATTGACCCCTGCCATTCCTTGACTTCGATCTGCCCCTATTTCGGTTGTAGTTTCTGTCATAATTTCTGCTTCTGTTTTCAACATTAAAAGCAAAACTCGTCGATGCCTCTCCAGAATCTGTCCTGCGCACCTCCTCAGCAAAGATACAATCCCTAACATCGTTGAACTTTAGTTTGTCACTGCCGACAGAATTACTAACCGCTGCTCTCATTGGCTCCCAGCTATTTGGTAGGGATGCCAACAAGATTAGAGCTTGCACTTCATCATCGAAATCAATTTTTACCGATGACAATTGATTTACAATGGTATTGAATTCATTTACGTGTGCAACAACATGAGCATTTTCCATCATCTTTAGATGAAATAGTTTCTTCATGAGAAATATCTTATTATTTGCCGAAGGTTTCTCATACATGTCAGACAATACCTTCATCATATCTGCGGTGGTCTTCTCCTTTGCCACGTTGTGAGCAACGTTCTTCGACAGCGTCAGCCGAATGACTCCCAGAACTTGTCTGTCGAGGAGATCCCAATCTGCTTGCTTCATCTCCTCTGGTTTCGGACTCAAAGGTTCATGAAGCTTTCTGCCATATAAATAATCTTCAATTTGCATTCTCTAGAACGCAAAATCTGTACCATCGAATTTACCGATGCCATGCGTCGTACCATCTTCGCCTCCCATCGTTTCCAAATCACAACACAACCTGTTGCTCTGATACCAGTTGTTAGGATTTTGAATCCCAAATCCGACCTTTGTAAGCAAGTTCCCAGGAAAGATTGGAGGGTCACAGCTGGACCACTTAAACACCAACCTCCTTAGACAGAACCTACTTACGCCGTGATGTAAGCGAAGAATAAATAGCACACACAGATTTATAGTGGTTCACCCTCAATGTGAGAGCTACGTCCACGTTGCTGCTGCAGATCTTATTAAAGAAGAAATATTACAAGTGTTTACAACACTCAACCTCACAACCCCAATCCCAATTACACTCAAGAATTTTTTCTAAAAATTCTCTCAAAGACTTCTCTTAAGCCTTTCACTAAGAGTATTTCTCTTAGATTTTTCTCTCTATGGAATGTGTTGTCTTCTTCAATTTTTTTGGTGTATCTAGCAAATGAGAAAGCTTCCCTATTTATAGGTATGAGATGAACCTATTGATGTCATTAGTGACTCATGCAAACACTTGACAATTTTCCAAAGACAAGGAAGATGTTTTCTTCCTCAAAACAAGGGAAGTGTTTTCTTCCCTAAAATAAGGGGATAGGACCCAACATAGCTTTGGTGTTTTGTGCGACATTGAAGTTGAGGAATCTTGTAACATTTCTGTTACACCAAACGACAATTTTTTTTCCTACTATTTAATACTAGTCAAGTTCGTCCTATTTCGGTCTAATTTTGATACTGTGGTTGAAGTCCAAGCAGAGTAAAGACAGCTTTAGAATTCATAAACTAAGAGATCGGATCCAAAAAAAATGTCCCAGCTGACATAAGGAAAACGAAGTTGTGTACGAGAATTAATAAACTTATTATTCCACCTCTAGGTGGGTTCAAAATAGATGGACGTCAGCACTTGATTCTCCTCTTTTAACACTTTTTTTGTAATTTGGTCGCCAACCCACTTCGCTTAGAGATAGACTAAGAACGTCATTTGTTATGTCAATAACATTAAAGTGATATTAAATGGAATTGAGATATGAATAGAATATAATGAAATAGTCATTTTGAGGTTTTTTCTGAAATGAGGCAGGTAAGAGTGTCGCTTGAAGAAGTTTTGGGAGCTTCGAAGGAAATTTCGAGCTCATATTGGTCATGGATTAGATCATTACTCAAGGTATGCAAATTCAATGCCAAGAACTATGATTTTAGAAATTTATGGATGGAAAAATGGTTAATCAAACCCATATTTTATGATCAAGACTCCTCAGAGTAGTACAACCAATAAAAACAGAAACAACCCTTGTCAAACGACAGGCCCGCCCCAGCATCAGTTTTTTTATTCTCATTGCCTGATGCAGTAATTCCAAATCTCTGATATGAGGTATGATGTATTATAATTACAACATAACAGCAATAAAATAGACAGAATCCCAATAAGAACATGCAAGTCTTGTATTCTGTAGTATTATTGCCTCAGCCATATTTGATATTCTGGTCCTTTATCAACAAATTTCTGCCAGGTCCCGTCCAAATGAACTTCCTTGGAAGGATTCCAGTCCAAATGACCAAGTTTCATCACAAGGGTATCTCCAATCTGTGCAACGTAACCATCATTATTTGCATGATATATCTTTAAGGGGCTCCGGCAATGGATTCCAGCTCGTCTCCGCGCCTCAATTAACTCATTTATGACATCCCGAATTCCAAAATCATAGAAATGATCATAAAATATTACAGGCTGCAAACAAATGCATGTAAGAATTAGGATCTCTTTTAGCTTTAACTCAATATTGAGGATACATATAACCAGCCATATTGGAATTATATATTGACATGCTTTAATCTTGTGAACATGCATGCATACATACATGCATAAAGAAACAAAAATTGGCAGGGAGGTAAGAGCCAGTAAGACTAGGTTATAGCAAGAGAGCATTAGTTAGATAGTTCTTAGTGTGTGTGTGTGTGTGTGTGTTGTTTGTATACACGGATACATGTGTGGGTGTGTGGTGTATAACAACAGACTACATACTGCTGGAGGCAATCTCTTATGATGTTAGGCGATATGAGTCCATCTTCAATTTAACAAGGTAGTACGTAGTGGTAAATCCTTCCAGTATGTTTAATAACATGATGCTTCTCATTTTCTCATAAAAATCTAAAGTCCACGGTTCCGCTAGCTCACTCGTGTACTCAGTTTAGATCTCACGAGACCTTTTCTAGTTTAAAAGCTACTAGTTGAATGACAAGGGTGAAAGATAATTGAAGGTTATTTGGTAAAAGGAAAATCAAGAGAGCTTTAGCCGCTCAATTTACTTTGAAGAACGATTTTTTCTCTTCTCCTACTTGTAGGATCTACCACAAAAATAAGGGAAAACAAAGATTACCGTTCCAGGGTGAGTTAAAATGTATGCGTATCCTTGAGTAAGCTTATCCCGTGGAAATGGCCAATGACCCTGAAAGAAAGGAATATTTTTTGTCATTACATGAAACAATATTTGTGCCAGAATCAGAATAATTAGATCATCCAACTTGCAGCATTCAGTGAGTCAAATGCATGAAAGCAAATCACTTTTCAGTTTACAAAGCAGATAAAATTACTATAAATAGTGCATACAAACAACTACCACTCCTCAATACCAAGCAAGTTGAAGTCGGCTATATGAATCATCATTGTTCACAAAGCAGATAAAAATTACTATAAATAGTGCATACAAACAACTACCACTCCTCAATACCAAGCAAGTTGAATTCGGCTATATGAATCATCATTTTTCATGTTGCTCAATGTAAGCTCATCTCTACATAGTGCATAGCAACTAAAATTCAAGTCATTCAGAAAAAAAATTATAGCTCAGAACTATGAATTTTGCTAAAGACATTTGTTATGCGTTATAAAATTTGGAGGGCATATTAGAGGGATCTACTTAATCTTTTGGCCAAATGTAAGGATGTTTTGAGCCAAAAACTCTGAACGAAGGTTTCTTATCAAAAAAAAAAAGTGTCGGTTTAATATAGAATGTCAACATATTTAACCTCCATGGCAGTGCATTTAAATTGGAGCATGTGTCTCACTGAACGAGTGAGAGCACAAGCAGACATGTACATCTGTGTGTTACGTGTGTGTTTGTTAGAGCAAGAAAGAGAGAGGACCTGTGTGGATCCAGTATCATGATTCTCCAAGAATGTGACAGCACGTGAGGGCCACCATCCCATCACTCCAGTTGGTTTGCCTTGAGGATCAATTAACCTCCAATATTGGTTATGTAAAGCAGAATGCAGTATACCCTGCCAGAAAAATATCATTCACCAGCAAGCTGAAAAGCTATCATTAAAACCTTCCTACACTAACATGAAGAAGCAATATAATCTAAATCAGGAGAATGAAAGAAGCAATATAATCTAAATCAGGAGAATGAAAATATTAACCCATGGATACCTTAGCATGAATTATTAAAGGTTGCTTTATTCACTAGTAGATTACGTGGGACAACAGATTACATGGACTATAATTTCCCAGAACTAGTAAGGGGACCCATTGAAGGTCAACGTCTCTATAATCCCACGAATGCTCTATAATCTCATGATTGATTCATACGAATGTCAAGGTGGGAGTAGAGACTTGATTCATTTTAGAAAGTACCCTTGGTTTCAATGTGTCATGTAATTCATGTGGCAAAAATAATTTACACACGTGCAATCAATTATAGGAATGAAACTATATAATTACATGAAATTAGGCGGAAATTTATGCATCATATCATTCAAGTGTTTATTCAAAAATAATTTGAACACATACAATAAACATTTAGGAATTTAAAACAAAATACCATTTGCTACACGTCAAATTTTGAATTTGCTTAACAGACAAACAAATTGGAGATGAAAGTTCTAGTCAGAAATGAGAGTGGCTAGAAGTGGGATAAGGAAAAATGGAGAAAATACCTCTTATCAGGGGAGAAATGAAGGCAAACATGGAATTAACTCAGATGTCTTTAAAGTAGAGGGTTGATAATTTATCTTTAGAAGGTCACTTATGGTTTGAAAAGGTAAAAGAGATAAAAGAGAAAGTACAGGTTTGACAGTAAGGCTACAACCAGCTATAGGTATATAAACTTAGATGAGTCACTCAGCCCAACTATCAGGAAGGCACCAACTACCCTCTTCCTCTTATCAACAGACATATGGCACCTTAGATTCTATCACTTAACCGCTTCATGGTCACACAAATATACGGATAAGAGTTAGTCACAGGTTTTCCAGACAGTCTTAAAATGTCAACATGCCCACAAGCCAACCACATGATAGATCTCCTTATCCACTATATTGTCTCAAATGTGTTAAGACCCAATTGAAGTGGTAGGTTTCTCGCAGTTTATAGGATTTGAATTTATCCAAAAGAATCATTGTTTCTAAGATACATAAAAGCAGCAAATATGTGATTATTGACACGAAAAACAGTCAATGAACTGAAGGGCTGTTTCTCCTCAACTTCAATCTTGGTAAATACTTATTCTATTTTATACATTCAACTGCATTGGCCTTGAAAATATTGTGTAATATAGAATAAGTTTTGTCCAACCAGTGAAAGAAGGCTTGCACTCCCTTAGTGCTTTTGTGAATAAAATGTTACCAGTCTCAAAAAAAAGTTTTGTCCAACCAGTGGGACAAGGGTATGAAAGTACACAAAAAACCTGCTAGCAATCAAGCATACTCCTACATATACATAACCATTTTGATACTCATCCAAACCCACGTACCATATTAATTAATCTACTTGACTCAAAAAACGGAGGCATAGGAAAAAAAGGACGGTCATGTATATCATTGCCAAATGATTGAGATGCTTAATCATATGAGGGGATAGGGAAACCTAAAAATAAAAGATGCTCTAACAGAAGTACCTTTGTTGTGACATCAAATGCTGAAGAGCTCCCACCAGTAGCATTGATCCAGTTAACTATGCGTTGGCGATGGGCATCTGGATGCATCAGAACAACACAAATCTACTTTTATAGAGGCCTGGTGGATGTTCCACATAAAATTTAAAGTTGCATGTCCTCAATGTTCAAGGACATTGACACCTAAATAGTACAAACACTGAACAGAGTAGAGAAATGATAGTGGCTAGCACTCATATTTGGAGCAAAACCACCTCTGGCAATTTGCTCGAACAAATCTCAAAAGTACACAGTTAAAAGAATTTGCATAAAATGGAAAAATCAGTTGTCAATGTCATAACCCAAAGTTTTTTTCTTTGACAATCCAAGCTGACCAATTAGTCAAATCCATGGTTACATATAACAAGAATCTCACCTTGGTTGTAACTCAAGTTTCCACCTTCATAAGCAAGACTATCCCAATACTCGCCAATAGAAAATGCAGGATTTGATGCTTCTATATATTCTTTTATATATCCCCCTGAGAAGCCCCTGCGGACAAGTAAGAGCCCGTATTACTACAAATGACAAAAGACATCTTACCGAGCAGAAAGATACCAAGGATTGAATAGATCAGCCAGTTTTAAGAAAATATCCCAGAGTACCTACTGAAATTGAAGTTAAATGCTCCAGGAATTCATTAATAACAGTGCCCTGTCAGTTTCCCTCCTAAGATCTCATTCAAAATGGCCCTTACATTTTCATTCGGGGCCACAGCATAGTTCTTAGACGATAGCTAAAGGATAATGAATTAAAATGGAGATCAAATTGGAGATGCAAAATAGCTCCACAAGAGGTCTGATGTCTGATATATGATCACCATTTTCAAGAATTCTGAGGAATTGAATATGTGACTACAAGTTTCCACCTTATCTTCATTTAGTTTCCACCGTCCATTTAAGGGGAGACAGAAAGAAAGGCAGACAAACAGATATAGAAAAAATTTAGCAGCTAACAAACTTCAGAAAGGAAAAGCTAGTATGAATAAAGAACAAGCAGGTAATGTGATAGAACCACATATTGCAACAAGACACTTCTGTTTTTTCTTTTCTGATTCTCTAATTTTATAACCAGTATGATGTAAGTGTTTACAGACACCTAAACTTGTATTTTGAAATGGGAAAGAGAAGTAATAAGTTCAATAGTATTAAAACCAACAAGCATTACAGCTCCACCTCACAAAGTCAAGGCGCCACCCATCAAAACCAACATCATTTCGGAGCCAATTTAGCCACTTTTTGATATCTTCTCGTACAAATTCCTGGGAATGATCGATGTTTGGTGCAGCATGAAATATATCACCTACACTTCAAACACAAACAAAGAGGGGGTAACCAGAAAAATCCTGTAAGAAGCAAACACTTATAGTCTCTTCTCATAAATCTATGAAGCTCATAAAATTTGATATACAGGTGAAGAACATCAATTTTAGAGAGTATCCAGGAATCAAAAAAGTTATGCACCAAAACTGGACTAAACTCTAGATAATTCCTCGCCATCACCATGCTACACAGTCATAAGCATACTCTACTGTCTTGCAAAAAACTTATACTAATCTGAGCAGAAGCTATACACATTGGTGTTCTCAGACAAGAAAATACAATAAAAGATGTGACAATACAAGAATATTTTGGCCAGTCCTTTAACATAATAAAGTACATGGTGAAAGGCGCAAATAAGAAGTGTATATGAGCAAAGGTGTAAACAATTGAAAAGAACAACAACAAGCATTTATAATGTTTAGCCAAAAAGGAGCCCATTAGCTGAAATAGCTGTGGTAGTTGCTTTAATCAAAGATTGGACAAAGAATGTGACACTGAAATAGCGTGTTGTTCAATTGCATAGACAACTAAAGAAATATCGAAGGCTGAAATAGGAAGCTTATGGTGCAAAGATGAAAACAATTTAAAAGAGCATCAATGACAGTATTTATCTCCATAAACTTTAAAATATCTAAGATTGCACAAACTAAGTTGTAGTAGCTCTCTTATATCTTAATGTTCTTATAAACCTTTTCTCATCTGGCAATAAAGCATGTGATATTTACAAAAAGATCCCATATGTTTCATGGAGAGAATTCATACCACTTGAAGGATTTCCGCGGCCTTGAAAATTTGGGTCATCACACACAATTGCTTCAGGTCCCCATGCAAGCTTGCCTCCAAAAATGTTCCAAACACCATTTGGACTCTACAATCATCCAATCAGGTGAGAGTGTCTATCAAGACTTGCAGCATTAGTTTGAGTCAAAAGGATCATTACACCTGTTAGTTCATCTTTGACTTACTCCAAAGCAGTACTTATAAATTTTTTTATACAAAACGTACAATCTCAAGGAGCAGAGGAATTACACACCCACAAAATATTGGGTAGAGATGGCAATGTTAGTTTAGAAGAATATGTTCTTTCATACAGACATACAGAGAGGACATAGGAAATTATGGAACAAAGACCTTCGTAATAGATAAAGCAAACTATATACACTGAAGAACTTGTACCAACTTAAAAATGCCATGTCAAATGATATTTAAATCACTTTCAGCAAGCAAAATGGAATGGTGTTCGAAGCATGACTTCCAAACAACTCATACTTTCTTCTAGCGCTGAAAGGTTTCCTTCATGAACATTTTATTTCCAAACAAAACAAAGCTAAAATAATCACAGATTTATTAAGAAACAAGAACAGCAATTTAGAAAATGATTACCTGTTTGTGAGCACATCGATGGTTCAAAACAACATCTCCCAAGGCCTGTAAACACAAATAGAATTAGCTATATGATAAACCACATTGTTCTGCGCCTATCAGCCAACTTAATAACCTCTACATAATTCAGAAATCACCAATTTGGTGTAATAGATTACGTAATATGCACTAGCAGCAGAAATATAGGAAATTCCATTTTGATGCACCAGCAGCATACATATATTACTAGTTAACGGAAGCTAAAACATAACTGCAAGATATGACATGTATTTTCAAGCTGTTGATGCTTTTCATTTCATGCAAAAAGAATACATGAGAAAAAACATGTAATGCTCAATTAAAGGATCACGGTAACTGTCTGAATACAAAATATTAAACTAAAAGTGCCAGGAATAACAAGTCAATCACCAATTAGATACCGACCAAAAGATCTTGGTTATGCATCTCTTCTATGCAGCTTCTAAGCTCTTCCAACGAACCATAAGCAGAATTCAAGTTGTAAAGATCAGAAGGCATGTAACCTGCAACAATCCTGTGTTATTTACAACAGAACAAGAGAAGCACTGAATTGTTTATTTTGTTTTCCGACGAACTAAGAATATTATTAACAAAAAGGGCATTAACTAGCCCATATACAAGAAGTATACCAAAAAATAGAAAATCCTACAAGAATACATGATTTTCTATGAAAGTCACCCAATCATCTATACAAAAAATAACCTCATGGGTGCACCAAAAAGAAGCAGCCCTGAATTTTATTTAACCAAATAATTGTGTATAAGGTAGTAAATTCAGGAGGTTAAGAAGCATTTCTTCGCCTCGTTTATAACATTCAATTTATATGGAGATTGTTCAATTATTAAAAACTCTTCCGAAACAAATAACAAGATGAACTAAGAAAAATCATCTTGAAAATGATAAAATGTGAAACATATGTTGTTATTAGCAGTTCCCATTTGTCTTCTAAAGCTAAACTGATCAAAGAGGTCAAAACCTTGAGGGGCAACTGATTCTGTTGGTGGTGGAAGCCAAACTGCTGTGATACCGCAGCGGGACAAATCAGCAGCTTTACTAGCAAGCTCAAGATACCACTGTCTTCTCCAGCTTTCCCAATTGAAACCTTGGAACTTCAAAATCAAAGAGAGCTTTATAGCTACTAAGGCTTGAAAAAAAGAGACTGGCATGCAAAAAGAAATACAGGCAACAGTAATGATAGTGATGTAATGCCAATGAAGAAACACGTATCCTGAGTGAGCCCTTGGAAGAGGACGAAAATTTCAGATAAACATTGGCTGCAACAAGAACTTCATAGAAGTTTTTTTTTTTTTTTTTTTTGACTCATAGAAGTTTTGAAAGCCTTGAAGTGAATTTCTAGCCATTAGATGATGATGAAAGTGGTGGTGGTGCTAGTGCTGGTGGTCGTGATAATGATGACCATTATGATAATGATGATGACAATGACATAACAATAATAATGATGATAAAAGTAATAATAATAACAACAACAACAAACAACAATAATAATAATAACAACAACATTGACGATAATTATCGGTTGAAACACAAAGTATATAACTTCCTCCTCCCAAATTGAACATCTTCGTTTGACTTTGGTTATTGAGGAAAACGATAAAAAAGAGATTTTGTTACTCTTGGGGAAACATGTGGTGCACAATACTGTTTCCTTGTTCATCTAGAATAGAATAAAATAGAGAAAAGGTCTTTTTGCAAAGAATAGAACAGAGAGAAGTTTTTTTTTGCAAAGAATACACGTGGTTCCATATAACTTTTCGAGTTAAAATATTCTTAAAAGGATTTTCTTTTAAGATTATGGACATTAGTTTGGGATAAAGTAAAAAAGGATAGGTGGACATCCTAGTTAGGACTGATGAAGTAAGAAATATGGTTAAACCATTAAGTTCACTGCGGAATTTTGATTTTTCACCTTTAAATATGTATTCTTGTCCACTAACTCAGTAGTAGGTAGTATCTAAGAGTCCAGTTAAAGTAAAGCATTGATTGCAGGAACAGAAAATCGGGAGGCAAAAAAGGAGGGTATACTTAGATGAAGGGTAGCTTTATACCTATGTAATCATCTGTATTATATTCTACATTTCTGTAGAAAATAAAATAGTGAAATAATATGCGCCGTTGAAGTGGAAATTCTCTGCTCAATGAAGAAATCCAGTGCACAAGCCTCTCACATAGCAGGGTCTTAGGAGATCAGGCCGTCTAGGTGTAGACTTTTGTGGCCCATGGTTCTACTATTTCTTCTACTCAGTCCAGGTTAGGATGAAATCTAAACTTCCAGTAAGAATACTTCATAGCATGTAACAACTCTATAAACTTGTCAATATGACATATCATATCCACATTGACATCACCTTTCTCACAATAGTTTAAATTGGAAAAATTTAGAAGCAAGGGCTTTTTCTGTGTTCTGTTTATAAAACAGCTATTGCAGGGTAGAAACTAGAAACAATATTTAAATGAAAAAATCTATGTAAATCAAACTGATGTGTCAGCTAGTTTTCAAAGAAGGATATTAGTTACTTCAGTTTGCTTGGCATTTGAATAGATGAAGTTATATCAATGAGCAGTTATATTTTTCTTAAATCTATCAAATAGAGTTAGAGAGAGGGAAAAGATACAATATTCATTCGAGTCACAACAGAAACTTACATTTACAAGTCAAATCAATTATAAGTTGATGCAAGCCAAAAACTAAGTCAAAACAAATCAACATGAATCAGGATGTCTTTGGCCCTGAAAATAAGAGAGCCCCATCTGAAACAGCATGTTTTAGGTGGATTGGTTCTCATGCTAAATGCTTGACTCGGAATAATTTGCAGAAGTGAGGCTTTACTTTATGTAACGGGTGTTTTCTGCATGAAGGATCAGCTGAATCCATGCACCACTTATTGTGGCATTGTAGGCTGTACCAGCCAACATGGAAGATCTGGACGTTATTTTTAAACATATTTGATGTACACTGGGTGATGCCATAGAACTTCAAAAATCTACTTAATATATGGCAGGCACAGAATTTGGAGAAAAGGTTGGAGAAGATATGGAAATTTATCACTTCACGCATCATTTGGACAGTATGGCGAGAGAGAAACAGAATATGTTTCAACGGAAAGAAGGAGCTGATTTCTTATGTAAGATACAAGTGTTTACAGAGTCTTGGCATAGGGGAAATCCTGTATTCAGCACAATTGAGTTTCGGGACTTGTTTGAGTCTGCTATTGTATAATATTTGTATAAAGTCCAGATTCTTTTTGTACTTCTGCAGTACCCCCTTGGTACTGCTATTATTAAATGAATTACTTTTATCTTATACGGGAAAAAAAAAATCAAAATGAAAGCTGGTATACTGACCACAATCTCTCGTCCAGTACCCGTCCCTGATTCTGCATGCAACAAGTCAAATTATACATGATTAAGCATTTCGCTTGAAAACACTGCTTCGCAAGTGAAATAAAATAAGATCATCTGACATGAATAGCTGCACCTAATTTTGTTTCTTCCGGAGTTCTCTGCCATTTAACTGTCTTCCGTTGAAGAGCACGTTCCAAAGCCTTCCGCTTCTTTTCAATAACTTCTTTCTCAATCACATGCTCAACTAGCGCATCTCCTTCCTTTAGCTTTTCTTGGGCAATAGACCATACTTCATCGGGTTTCGGTAAGTCCAAAGTTTTAAATCCTGATGTCACGACTTCAGGTACATGAGTTTTCCTAGGTGGAAACCTGGGACGGATAGAGCGTATCCTCCTTGCCATCCACTCAGGTGTTGGCCTGCGAGGACCATCAGTTAAAAGTCTCCATTTCTGTGAATCATCATCCATAAGAAAATCTATTCTTCCCCCATTAACACAATAAATAGCTTCCTCATCCCCTTCTTCTGAAGAACTTTTCCTTAGTAACAAATCCTCAGCCATTTCTGCTCTTTGCCTCCACGTTTTCGAAGCAGCTTCAGCTGCTCTTAAAGATCTCTGCAGTGCTTCACATCGTCGCATATATGCCTCATCTTGTGAACGTGCTGTTTCTTTTGCTGCTTCAATAGCAGCCTTGATCCTCTCTAGCTCAAGCTTAAATGCCTTTGAAGCTGCCTTCTTTTTTTCCGTAGCATCTTTTCTCATTTTCTCTAATGATGATTTTATTTCCTCCTCCTGTTGGAAAGCTGCTTTTCTGCTTGATTCCTGAAACCCAAGCAATAACTTCTCAACATCATTTGCACGGAGTTCGTGTGCTTTTGCTTCTTTTCGTGCTTGCTTTAGCTCTAATTTTAATCTGTCAATCTCATTTCTGTAAACCAGTAATTGAGACTCCAAGTCATTCACAGTGTTGTTTAACTTGATAATCTGGGACTCGAGTGGTATGATCTCATCAACCCGATCCATATTATCTAGAAATGCAGCCATGGCATTTGTTGTATGGTCACCAGCTGATTCAGCTACAGCTAAAGCCTTTTCTATGGCATCTTTAGACTGTTGTAGAACAGAGGTTATGGCCCCTTCAGAGGCAGTCCTTAATTGTTCTTCAATTTGAAAAGCTGCCTCTGCTGCAGAAGTTTCAGCAGCTGAAACTCGTAATTGTGCATCTTCGAGTATGTGACAAGTTGCCTGCTGAAAAGCAATCTCAGCAAGCTTCTCAACTTGAACTGCAAGTTCTACAGCATCTTGCTTTGCCAGGACCAACTTAGATTCCAACTTAAACTTCTCCTCCAAAGACTCTTCTAGCTTCCTGTTAAATAGGTCTTTGGCTGCCTCAAGTTCTGATATGGCCAAATCCTTATCATGCATTACGGTGGACAAATACTCCTTCTGTTTTGCCTCAGAGCGAGCTAACTTTTCAAGCAATTGATCTCTTTCCTTTTCAATGGTTTCATTTCTGGCTTGAGCATCAGAGAGAGCTTTCCTACTTGACAACAGTTCATTATCATCAATGCCTACTACTTTGCTACTCCCTAATGAATTACCATCCCCATCATCAAGGAAGTCCGTGAGAGCTTCGGTTGAGTCATCCTGAAGTAACAAAGAAAGTTTCAATTGTAGTGGTCGCTAGCACCCTAAATCAGTTAAATAACAAATGAAAAGATACTCGTAGAAGGCATAGAAATGCAAACCATGCTCGAGAAAACAACATGTCTTGGTTTGCAGAGGCAGGCATCCGCGGACAGAACTTTTCTGAAATAATAAGACTTGCCACTTTTAACCTTGCTTGCATCAAAAAAGTTTTAAACTTTATAAACTAGAATAATATCAAACCTTTTCCCACCGGATCGCCTTCTATAGATCATGGAATGTGACTTAACAGCAAAAAATTGAATAGGGTCATGGTGTCTGCGTGAAGAAATGATGGGGTGGTATTTAACATTCCCAAATAATGCATCTGGTAATGTGCTTGTGCTCATATCTTCCTGTCATTTTTCAAGAGATCATTAATTTATAAAGGTCCAAATTCCACAAACATGGCATCAATCTATCAATCTACTACAACTCAGTCCCAAACTTGTTGGGCATGAAAGTTTTATGAGGTAAGACCAATGTGATAATCTATTGTGGAACTCCATTTATTCGCTTTTGGTTCATTTAGTTACTTGGTTTTAATATATAATACATTAAGGACTAAACTCCAACTGGTCAAAACTAAGATTGGTAATTTCAGATATTAACTAAAGGTAACTTCAACCTGAGAGTTTAAACTGACATTGTAGAAAGTGGTCCTCTCTCTAACCTAAGAAAGAATTTAAGTTTCCAACAACTTCAAGCAAGAGGGTGGTGCATAAAGAATACTATTTCTCAAGTTTTGTAGACAAGAAATTTTCATACTCAACCAATTTCAAGTAATGATCCCTGGGAATAATCAGGGATCAAGTTACACTTTCTAGCTAAAATAATTTTCTTCAAAGATCCTAAATTCAATTATGACATTTATGTTTAGACCGTTGATTTATTAAGTAGGAGTAAGGTCTGCGTACATCCTACCCTCCCCCTGACCTCACTTGTGGAATTACACTGGTTATGTAGTTGTTGTCATTGTTGTATGCTAGACAGTTGACTATATAAAATACATGTATGTTAAATTTCTTTCATTCATTTGTACACACTCTTGCTCTTTTCGGGCCCATTTCGTCCCAAAATTTTAAAAACATACTACATCAAAGAAAAAATTAAACCAGTTGAAAAGCATAACCATAATTTAAGACTCCTGAAGAAGAATGGGGTAGAAGAACATGCAGTAATAGCTAAAAGGAATAACAATATGTCAGTACTAACAGGTAATCAAATTTAGAGCTCAAAGAGAAATGCTGGTAAAAAAAAAAATCAAATTGATAGGAAAGCATTTTATTAAACCTGATTGGAGATATTTGATACTCAAAATCTGTTAAAATAAGAGCCTCATTTAATATTGGAGGAGAACTGAATATGGGGGAACAGAAAAGTGGAGGAAATTAAAAAGGTAATGTACTTTTCACTTTTGAGTAGTATGGAGAAAGAAAGGCCACTGATTGTTTAATGAGTGTAAGTTGACTACATTCATGGAAAGACGCGACTACCCTTGTGCAAGCTTAAATACTTGGGCTGTTTAATTAAAACCGGTCTTCTTTCTGTAAGAAAAAAGGACTCTTAGGGGATTGTAAGTGTTTTAAAAGGAGTTTTTTTGGGCGAATTCCGGGCTATGCAGGGGGTTGTAAAACTTATAAGGGCAATCCTGGATTCGCTGGAGGTGATCTTTAATTTTTACCCCTCAAAATGGTGATCTTTAAATTCTGCCCTTCAGGCAGAATTTGCATGGGCAGAAATTTTACTTGTGCCCGTGCAAATTCTGCCTATTTGTGTCCATGCAAATTCTGCCTTAAGGCCCAAATAGGCAGAATTTGCATGGCAGATTTGCAAAATTTTGCAACCTCTGTCCCGCGAAAATTCTGCCTTACGACATTTTTTTTTTACTGAGCTAAAGTTCGAACCCACAACCTCAGGGTGTTAGGCGAGGGGCAATACTTAAAGACCACCAATTTAAAGGGCAAAAATTAAAGACCACCCCAAATGAAGGGCAATCCGCGCAAAAAAAAAAAACTTGTAATATACACCCTTCTGATCAAAAAGAGTGTTCATTTAGTCATTTGCACACCTCTTAAGAAAAGACTAACTCCTAGAAAAAAATAAGTAATTTGATTAAACTGTCCTTAATTAAATAGGTATTGCGATTTGATCATATAGCACTTAATAGGGGCAAATCTGAAAAAATAAGGTTAATTCTTTCTTGATTTGATAAGTGTACGCTCTTTTTTGCTCAAGAACAATAGGCTAAGTGGACACTCTTTTTTATCCGAAGGGATGATGGATTATTGTATGGAGATCGATAATATAAGGACTATTATGATGAGATTAAATAATATAAGAATTATTATAAGGTGTATAAATAATTATGAAAATTATTTTTTGGAGATTTCCTCCCATAAGGTATTTTCGTCTTTAGATACTCTTATCCACGTATTGCTAATACATGTATTACTTATCTCACCTTGTAATTCATATAAAAAAATATACAAATTTTCATATAATTTATACCCGTATTGATTATACAATGTTTGATTTTCAGTATTAAATTCACATAACTTGTACAAATTTTAATACTGAAAATCAATCATGGTATAAAATAATTCCGATTTATATTCAAAAATATTTTGGCCTATAGCTCAAAACAAATGACCCCCTATGTATTTTAGGATAAAAGGGTTAATGAGCATCCGGAGAAAATCATTTACATCCTAAATGTTGCTTTAAAAATTAAGCTCCACTCTTAAAACTTTGAGCAATAGACATTTTTGTCATTTACCACTCCAAAAGATGCGTTATTAAATTATAAATACTTCACCAGCAAAAAGATTGTGTACTTTTTTAGAGAAATATGTGCTTTTACCAATGTGAATAGTGTGGCCATCACGAGAAGTAAAAGAGAACCTCACAAATCTATAGAATTAAGATTGAGTGGTTTTAAAGTTCCCAACTTTTCTGGCCCCTCGTGACTAATTTAAATTTTAAAGAAAGTGTCATCATAGGTCATAACTCCTCCTACCGCAAAAACTTATCCTTATTTATTGATTACACTAAATTATTGTTGTTTTCGGTTTATATGTGATTTTTTAACCTTTCAAATATAATTCAGAGTGAATAATCTTAAAACTTAAGAAGGTATTAAATTTTTGGGAAAGTCACACAAATATAACTTTTTCAAATGGTAATTAAAAGATTACAATTACTTTCAAAAAATTACATAAATACAACTTATTCAAAATTTTAACTTCTTAATTACAAAAATACAACTTTTTTAAATTCCTAAAATATTAATAATACTTAATATTAGAAGTTACTACCATTAATGCATATCCACTTTTTACTTTCTCTTTTTTTCAAAATCATTAGAATGTAATTTTTCAAATAAACATAACAAAATCAACTTCAAATTCCATATTCAATCTACCGTTTTAAAAAGACTTTTTATCTTCCGTTTCCTCCTCCTCCTCCTCCTCCTCCTCCTTCTTCTTCTTCTTCTTCTTCTTCTTCTTCTTCTTCTTTTTTAATTTCACATGATGATGATTCAATTATTTTTTGTGACTAAAAGAAATTATTTGAATATATTAATATTAAGAAAAGTACATGAAAAGAATGGTATATGGTATAAGAAATGTACATGAAAATAAACGTTAACAAGTATATGGTATATTCAAATTGGTAGATTTAACTGAAAAGATAATAACAAAATATTTGTGAATATAATAGTAGAAATTAGTATATTTAAGTTTGTATATTATATATAGTATATAATATAATAATATTATTTGTGTATATAGTATATAATATTACGATATACCTAATATATGAATATATTACTCTATGTGCCAACCAATGTACTCTACATTAACATATAAAATATACAATATACAATATATAGAAAGAATAATATAATTACTTATAGATTACAACTAAAATAGGCTATTAATTGATAATTGACACCCCATCCCATAAAACTTGGCTTCCTTTCTGCCATCACATATTAATTATTCAATTTTTTTCTCTCTTCCATGAAATAGGAAAATTAACTCAATTAAATTTATATTTTTATATATTTAATATAATAAAAAAAAATATGCCTAATATATACAATAATGTATTTGGTCAAATATATATATATACGTAATATATAAGTACAAGAATATATATACTTGTTCAAGGAATTGTATAATATATATCATATAAATAGTAGTATACTTTTTTATGAATTAATGCTAGCTGAGTATATTGAGATGTTTAGAAAAGTAATTAATGTTATTAATAAAGGAAACTCCTTATTATTAGTCTTTTATTCATAGCACCATTTTTTTTATTTATGGTGTATCATACATATACCCTAAATATTAGAGTATATATTGTAGATTATGTAATTTAGTTAATTGTTGTAGATTACAAAATATTTTACTTTTTTCTTGTAATTATGTAACTTCCCCTAAATTTTTATTTTCAAATGTACTTTTGTTTAATAAGTAATTTGAACAAATTGCTAAAAAATCTTTCAATACTTCTTTATATTTCTCTATCAGGAGATTAAGAATAATTTAGTTAAATAACTCTTTTAATTAAATGTTATCAAGTGATTTTTCATGGATATGTGAAACCTTCAAGATCACTTATATGGAATGAAAAGAGTAATTATTCATTTATCATATTTAAGTTATAAATGAAGGTAAAGAAAATATATATTGCGATATCATTAATTCTGCCTTTAACTATTTCCTTCGTGAAAATACTTTTCTACTAATATGTGTTGAACTCTAACTTTTAAACGCACAACCATTCTTTCCTTTCATAAAATTTTAATTAAAAAAAAATGAATATGATAGAGTCCAATATAACTGGAGTCACACAGAAGAGAAGTCAGCCCTAGAGGCTGACAAATTCAATTAATGGTAGATATGTTGCTACTTGGGTCATAACTTGGGCATTTGGTCTAGTGGTATGATTCTCGCTTAGGGTGCGAGAGGTCCCGAGTTCAATTCTCGGAATGCCCCTTTCTACTCTTTTTTGGCTATTTTCCTTTAAAATCTACTGTTATTGCTCAAACCGTCCACAAAAGCTAAGATCTGTCATAATAGGAGTAGTAATTTGCAAAATATACAAATTAAAATATATTCATGTTCATGATTTTCTATCAAGTTGTTTATGGTTAGTTGTTCCTTAAGTCGACTAAAAATCACGTCCTTCAACAATTTTCTAATGCAATTTATTGGTTTTCATTTAGTTCAAAAAAAATTAAGATTAATGAGATGAGGCATTGCAACTTTTTGTATTTTCAATTTTGGCAGCTCTATCCTCAAGGGGTAAAAAGCCCATGAATATGTACATAGTATAGTTGATTATTTGATTGGGATAACCGGCAAATTTGGTGAATTTTATGCTAGGATGATTCTTTAACTATTCTTTTGATTTCATTTAAATATTTAATTTATAGACTGAAAAATAACATAATTGCTTTATTCGTTAAGTTTTGA
Organism: Lycium barbarum; assembly: GCF_019175385.1. Classification (NCBI taxonomy): domain Eukaryota; kingdom Viridiplantae; phylum Streptophyta; class Magnoliopsida; order Solanales; family Solanaceae; genus Lycium; species Lycium barbarum. The sequence goes on along the minus strand of NC_083348.1, from coordinate 65,256,242 downwards.
CATTTCGATCCTCCTATTTTGAGTTTAATCGAAATACCTACAATTATTGAAATTGAAATATAATATTTTTAACTTCTCAGAGAATGCGTGTTCCTTATTTTGAGTTGAGCTGAAATAAAATGATTAACAAACATTACAAAAGAACCAGATCATTAGCAAGTCTATGAGGAACTGGTAACTGGGTTGTAGAAGTATTACACTAAGAAGCAAGTCCTTAGCAGATGACTGGAACGACTGTTGATTAGAAGTAATGAAACAGATTCCAAGTGTAAGAAGGATTCCTTAATGAATTTGGTTTATGGGGTAAATAGGTGGATGAAGGAATACGAATTCAACATGGAAAAAATTGCTACACTTGCATATATAAAAAGAGGTTTGCAAAATAGGAGTAAAACGTGTGGAGGTCAAAAACAAATAAGGAAACCAAGTCCAAGTAGGATTAGATTCCTTAACCAAATTCCTTTGTGATTGGGAGATCAGGGTCATGGGAAATTTGGTCATCCCTGCTTTTATATAAAGCATCACAATCATTGTGAGGAGTGCTTTGTGAGATTTAAACTGTTCAACGAAGAGAACATGTTCCAGAGGAAGTTGCTGCTTACTTCTTGAGTTGTTAGGTATGAGTCTTGTGCTCTTAAATTGTAGCATCTCTTTCATTTAAGTTTTGTAATAGGTGGTCAATTGTTCGAGTTTGTTTTAGCTTTCTAGAATAGGGAATTAGTCTTGAAAGTGGTAGCTACAATTAGGTGAATTGTAGGGAGAAAGGTATTAAGTTTATAGTCTTCTGGTTATTGGATTGTAACCTTAACACTACTTGATTTTAGTGAAGTTTTTGGGGCAAATCGTACCAAGGTAGGTTATAATTTTTTACTCCCTTGAGCAAGGAGTTTTCCACGATAATTTTTTTTGTAATTTATATTCCGCAATTTTACTGCTTGTTAGGTGACTGACGAACCTGATTCTTCAGTAATCAGTAGATTAGGTGACAGCTAAAATAACACTTACTTGCCCCGACATTGCGGACACATTAATTCACATAAAATTCAGATTCACTTGTCAGATTAATATTTTAAAAATAAATTAAGAAAAGGAAAAATAATGTATATTCTTCAATCTCCAACCATACGCCATCGCAGCAACTCGAAGCACCTTCCACTCATTTTTTTGTTGGAAATTATTGGAAATCGCAGAATGTTTTGTAGCTTGAGGTGTTCCTATGACCCTATCTTTAAGGATATTTCAGGCGGTGTAGGCATATCCTTCAGGACTCAACAAGCTCTTCTAGTATAAAACTAGGAGCAGAAACTAAGAATTTTTTTATATTGGTAGAGAACCCACAGCTCAAAAAATAGAAAGAAGAATATTTCTTTTAAGTGTATTTCTCTAGAAAAAATGAAATATATAGGAAGAATAATCCGAACATCATGGCCAAGAAATAATAATGGCAGATTAGTTCTCATAATGTGCTATAGATTACAAAGGTTATAAATGTGGATTAAAGACTGAACTAATTCCAAGGGGATGACCCTCGACATATTTTATTAATCCATCTATTGTATTTGGACAATTTCTGGTTGGCTTAAAATATGAAAGTGATTCCTCCTAAACCGGATTTGGATTAGGCCTTTATGTCTCCACACAGTGGGGGAACAAATCCATTGATTCGTCGTCTATGTTGATATTATTTTGTATTAGGGTAATCTAAAATATAGAAATAGCATGCTAGAGAGGAATGTCGAGTGTGTGTCGCTGTTAATTTGCGTCCAGACAAATGATTTGATGCTCACCCCATCCTAATATAACAAAAAATGTATTTAGATAATATTTGAGTTGAATTTAGGAACAAAACTATTAAAGTTGAAATTGAAAAGATGACTTGTGAATGTTTAAATTGGGCATGAATTTTATTTTGATCTCAATCCATCTAAGCATATGCATTTGTAAACGAATTGGCAAGAGCATCCGAACAATGAGGTGCAATTACTGCTAGCAAAATTAATGAATGAATCAAAATTTGGACGGTTTACACTATTTTAATCCAATAACTAGTAAATTTATCCGCGCTTCGCGCGGTTGAATAAAACATAAATTTATTCAACTAATGATTTTTTTTTGTTTTCCACCCGGTGTCCGGTACCCTCATTGAAGTCCGACTATATCCGAATTCCCGCCGCGTAGGGTCTCATTCGAATGAAAACGCCTCCTACCAAGGATTTTTCCATACCTAGAGCTCGAACATGAGACCTCTGGTTAAGAGATGAGCAGTTCATCCGCTGCACCACATCTAACTAATGATAACATACTACTGTATATTCAACTAACCCACTAATGTTGTAATCTGTTTGTAATTGGGAACATTCTCATCAAATGCAATATCTACTGCGTACTTTAAACAAAGACCAAAACAAACTGATCTTAGGTTCAAACAAACATTAAATATTGCTATAATAGTGAGGAAAAGCAACAACGAAAAAGGATCAAATTGAATAAAAGGTTGTTTTTTCAAATTGAAAGGATATTTCCTTTCCATTATTGATTGTTGCAAGTATTCACTCACCACTGCACAAAAACGGAATCTTTACTACATATCACCGACATTATAAACCGCTTTCACGACTTTGATCCCGTGGAAAAAATGCGCAATCTCTGATCATTATTATAATCCCATGAATCAAACCCTTCTTTATTCTTTCAAGAGCACTCTTAAACTAAAATGAGTAATCAAAAAAAGATGATATAATTAACATTAAAAAGAAAAAAGTATTACGAAATGATAAGCAAACCACTATTCTTTTATTATGAGAATGAAGAGGATCATAATCGGTCATATCAATATAATATGTTTTCTTTTATGATAATGTGTTTAGATATAATATGCAATGACATATATATATATATATATGCGCGCGCTCGTGTTACCAAATTACGGAGGCTTTAGGATAGCACACACAAGTTATTTGTACAGTCATACGCCATTATTAAATTTAGATTGATTGTGGCTTGATATAAGAGTGAAAAAAGTTAATTCAACAAATAGTGAAAAAACAAAAGGAAAAAATACATTACTATAAAATCGAATAAGAAACTTTAAAGCATAGATAAGCAAAGGGGAGTGGGGGCAAATAAATCTCCATGGATAATGTTTAGGTAGTACATGTTATGCTTTCTACGGAAATCATGCAAGCGAAAATGCCAGTGGCATCTCATGGCTCATGTAGTCAAATAATCAACATTATCAACATTAGAACCTGAATATTAAGTCAAGCACCTAATACCAAGCCAAGCATGTACCGTCACCACTTTATGATTCCCTTAATAGCTGTTATGAACGAATTAAAAGAGAATAGTGTAATTAAGCATATAAATGAAGTGAGAAAAAAAAAATTAAGAAAAAGACAACTCGTCAATTGAGAAGTAACAATAAAAAGAATTAACAATTACTTGAGAGAACCTTAATAAGTGAATCACCACAAACAACAAAATGTGCTACGTTGTTGCAGCTTTGGATATTTGAAGAGCGGATAACAAAGTGCTCTTCACCTCATTGATAGTGAAGATTTAATAATGAAAATCAAGACGAAACAATTGTTGCAATGATAGAAAAGACAAACTCAAGTACTATAGTTAATTTACATTCTAGATTTCTTTTTCTCAGGCCATATATATGCCTTGAGAATTGTTGTGATTCTTATAAAATTCTCTTGCACTATGTGTTAATGCAATAACTTCAATATCATTCGGATAAATTTTATTTTTTTATGGTATGACCTCAATACTATTCAGATAAATTTTTAAAGAACAAAGGTACAACTAACGAAAAATGTTTACAATTCCGTGAGACTTAAGAAGTTTGTTGATGGCTAACCTTTTCAGCAAGTATCACACTAAGTACTTCCATTTTCAAGATTTGTTAGACACATGTGTCACGACCCAACCAGTGGGCCATGACGGGTACTCGGAGCTGACTACCGAGCACCCACTACAACATAATGCATGTATAGCTACGAAATTTTGGCTATGAATTCAAAAATTGTGGCTAATAGCTAGTAATAGCTACAAAAATTTAAATTTCATGGCTATCTACAAATTCGTAAAATTTCTTAGCCACGAAAATTAAATTGACAAAGCTAATTCCTCTTTTTTGCTATAATTGCTAACAATCGTGGCAATAATTAGCTAAATTGCTACAACTTTATTGCTACAATAAAGTTTTGTAGCTGATCATAAGTTTTTGCCACACGATAGAAGCTAGCGTAGCAATAGTAACCTTTTAGCCACAATAAATTATTTGAAACTAAATGTCGTAGCTAAATAAATATTCTTGCTTCAAATTATAAACAAGTGTGGCAATAGTTAAATGATATAGCTACAAAGTTTTTGGTATAATAAAATTTCGTAGCTAATCATTAGTTTTTGCCACAAATTGAAATTTGTTATAGCAATACTAACCTTTTAGCCACAGAAAGTTATTTTAAACAAAATATTGTAGCTAAATAAATATTGTTTGCTTCGAGTACTAACATTCGTGGCAATAGTCTACTAATAGCTACAATAGTTTGTCATGAAGAAATTAAATAGCCACAGGGTCATTGTTGTGCTAAAATTTTCGTAGCTAATCATTATTTTTTACCACGAGTTAAAGTTTATTATAGCAATAATAATCTTTTAGCCACACTAAAATATTCAAAACAAAATCTAGTGGCTAAATGAATATTTTTTCTTCAAGTTATATTTGAGATAAAAGTGAAAATAGTTTGTTTAATAATTACAATTATTAGTCATGACAAAATGAATAACCATAAATTTAGAGTGTCAGCGACAATAAACTTCATAGTTAACCATAAGTTTTATATACACATGAGGCTCTCATTGAAATACTAGTATTTTAACCAAAATTTTGTAGCTACAAAAGATAAATATTTTTGCATCGGTTACGAAAATCATGATGAGAATTGGTCTAACAGTATTACTTTTATTTTATTTTATTTTATTATTTTCATATAAGAGCTTAGAGTAATTTCTTATATTAATCACTTATTGTGAAAAAAAGTATTCATATTGAAGACTTTAATAGTTGCAGAGATGTTATGTTAAGTATTTATAGCAATTTCGCATATCTAATTTAATTTTTTATAAGTGCTCATATATTGAAGAACTTTGCGGTAGTTTTGGTATATCAAATTTTGATAAATATAATAATAATTTTATCGATAATAACCGTTCATAGCTACAAAGCCACAAAACAATGATAAATTTATGATTGCGCCACTAAATTAAAAAGAGTATATTAAAATAATAAATTTTTGATGAAAATGAAATTTGTTGATGGTTTTTTCCCTAGATTATGCAAAACAATTTAAGACAGAATCTTTATATCTAACATTATTAATCATATTTAATTTTATATAGTGTTCTTTTATTAAGTCATACTAAGAATTAAGAATTTAATATGGTTGATATCTAAGTCATAGTGTCACGACCCAATTTGCGAGTCGTGGTGGCACCTACACTATCCCTCCGAGTAGGCGAACCACATTACTAATAACAAGTTGAATAAGCGGAAAATTAAATAAAAATAAATTATCAAGTCTTAAATACTTATCATAACTAGAGATGTCATGACGACCCCAAAATCTGATCAAAAGGTACAAGAGCGCTAACATAGTACGGAATATAAGTCTGAAAATACCCGAAGGCTACATATTGTCTGTCGAATAGAAAAACAGAAATAAATAGAGGAGGTCCTTCAGGGGCCACGGATGACCAAGTAGCTCACCCTGAATGACTGAAAGATGTCACCCTCGCGTATCAACCACGGGGTGTAGAACTGGAACCTGGATCGTACTCTGCACTCAACAAAAGTGCAGCAAGAGTAGTATCAGTACAACACTTGTACCGGTAAGCATCATAGGCCGACAATGATTAGATAACGCATGAAGAAGTTGAAACCAACAAGTAGCATATAGAGCAAACAGGTATGGTCACGTATCATGTACAAGTAAAGTGTAAAGGAATCATGAAATCAACCAAGACAGATATAATTCACCAAATGATCAGTCAAATATATGAGTGGATGAATGCAATGCAATGCAACAGTCACCTCTCTCACTCCACTCTCGTACACACATGCTAAGGGCAGTGCCTCAAAGCCATGACCCATGGGGGACCCGCGAAGTCCATGTACCACTCGTGCTCTCCGGCAGAAACCTCGGAGGCTATTAATCACTCTCAATCTCCGGCAAAGACCTCGGAATCTCTCTGTCACTCTCCATCTCCGGCAAAGACCTCGGAGTCTCTCAATCACTCACCTCACCAATCATCACAACAATAATATGGAAAGCATGTCATGCATGATATCAGTCTCAACAATATCACCAATATAAATCAACAAGTACAAATCATATTACTGTCCTCTGTTCAATTATCATTATTACCATTCCTTTTCATGTGATGAGTGAATAGTATGTGACAGAGATACAAACAAGTGATAATCACAGAAATAACACATTTGGCGACAAGCCCACATAACAGCTGACAAAATCAACCTAATTGGAATTCACCTCCACTTCATGCCCGAAGGCCTATCATGCTATCCCCGTCACTTTCTACAACTACATACGATTCTCTAATCAGAGTCTAACTAAAGTAGACCGTAACCTACCTCAATGCCGAGTGGGTGCCACGAAACAATCAACTAATTCCTTCCCTTTGCGTAGAGCCTCTGAACGATCAAAATCTATAAAATATGCGATCTACGTTAGAATACGAATCTAAGGACACCCATATTGCTATATTTATATTCGAAACCCAAAAACGCACCCCAAAAAGTGGCCTTGGGCCCACAAGGGCAAGATTGAAATTTTTATTGAAAAATAATTTCACCCATTGTCTAAGGATCATATATTTTTAAAATGGTCAATTTCATCCATAAATGGACTATCAAATCATTAATTCTCCTTTCTTAGGACTAGGACTCAAAACCTTTAATTACTCCAATTTCTTAAATTCGGACAAAAAAAATTAACTTTTCATAATTTAAATACCATGATTCTGAAGGTATTCATATTTTTCACTACCAAAATATTCAATTACATATACCCTATGTATTAGAATTAAAGTGCAACCATGCTAACGTGTGAAAAAGAAATTCTGATTACTGTAGCCTAAGTTACATAACTGCACTTAGCAAATTTGTAGAAACCCTTTAATCATTACTCCTACCATCATTATCCAATGAATAGTAAACATTATATTATCATTAGCCCTCACATAATTTTGTAATGATTATGCCATCATAAATCAACAATTTCTCACGATTCTAGTACGTAAGTGAAAATCGTGTAATGACCCCAAGGATCTTATTTCATTCCACATGACACTAATAATGCTTCAGCAATTAGCTAATAATATCATTAACATTAAACTTTTGTCCTGCATACTCATTTACACATCATCTGCATCTCAATCATTGAAATTATAATTGGCTAATCATTAGCTATTTAAGTGAAAGGACCCAAGATAAGAAAATTACCTGATTTCTCTAAGTAAATTTCTGGTCTGCAACGAGGAACCCTTTCAGTGGTTGTTGCCGTTCATTATGTGCCCAAACCGTTTCTTGAACTTTTTTTTTTTTTTTTTTATGCTACCTTTTAATATTTCAACCCTACTCCAATATATTTACTCCTATTTATGGGCCATAAGTTATAGGGTTTTAAATTAATTATGGGCTTGTCCTATTACTCCCCAACTAAAATCATGATCCAAAATAATCTTTTTACTCAACCGGTATGTATAAGGCAAAAATTTATCCACTTAGTAAATTACCCTATGCACCAACTCATACCTCATGTAAGTGCAAATAAAATCCATATGACTAGACTATTCACACACTTTAAGTAAATATATTTCAAAAATTACCCATTAATTAAATCGCCGTGCCACCCACTCCCGCAAGTCAAAAGTACCTTTTAAAAGTATGAAAGTGTATTTAAGCAAAAACGAGACCAAAAGTGCTAAACGACCAAACGGGTCCTTACACATAGTAAAACTAATTATATCATAAGTCTTATTAAATAAGTATGTAAGCTCGAATTATAATTTTAAAAAACAGGAAATTGTATCTATTTAATAACAATAATCTTTTACCAATTACATAATTAGCTATCATAAATTAAATTAAGAATCTAAAAAAACGATAATTTAATATGATTTTTATAATGAATACTCTTGTATTTCTTGTGACTATTATTTGATAGTTTATAACACTTTTTCAATATTTATTTCAAAAAAGTAAATAATTTAACATGGTTAATATATGAGCGTATAAGAAAACTAACTAGTATATCATAATTCATATTAAATAAAATATTGTTTGTAAGTTTCAAATACAATTTGGTTAAACTTGTAATTATATTTAATTAAATCTGAATATTTGATTATAAAAGAGACTTAAACAACTATGTGGATGTATTTGTCTACATTAATCGGTAATTATATTGATTTTAAATTAGTATAAAAGTTATCCATGCTATGATCTAATGTTGTTTTAATAATTGTCATCAATTTAACTAAACAACATAAAATAAGAATTCAATAAAATTAAAATAAGGGAGTATATAACAAAATCAACAATACAGAGGATGAAAAAAGCTATAAAGGAATTCATATTTTAGAATAATACGGTTGATATCTAAGCAATAGTAAAACTAATAATATTATAAGTCTTATTAATTAAGTATTAGTTGTAAGCTCCACTTTGGAAAATAATAAATTATATCTAATTCGTAACAATAATTTGTTACCAATTACACTATGATGGTCATCGATCATATTAATTATCATAAATTAAATTATACAGTGAATCTAACAAATGAAAACTTAATATAATTTTTGTAATGAATAATCTTTTATTTTGACCAAAAAAAAGAATAATCTTTTTTTTATTGTGACAATTATTTGGTAGTTTATACTAACACTTTTTAAATATTTTAAGATTTATTTTTAAAAAATAAATATTTAATATGATTAATATATGAGTGTATAAGAAATCTAATTAGTATGTCATAATTAATATTAAATAAAATATTGTTTGTAATTTTCAAATACAATTATATAACTTGTAGTTATATTTAATTAAATCTGAATATCTGACTATAAAACAACTATATAACTTGTAGTTATATTTAATTAAATCTGAATATCTGACTATAAAACAGACTTAAACAACTATGTGCATGTATTTATCTACGTAGATTGGTAATTATATTCATTTTAAATTAGTATAAAAGTTATTCATGATTGATCTAATGCTATCTTAAAAATTATCAAAAATTTAACTAAACACTAGAAATTAAGAATTTAATAAAATTAAAATAGGAAAATATATAACAAAATCAACAACTTCATAGAGGATGAAAAAAGCTATAAAGGAATTCAAAATTTAGAATAATATTTATGTCATGCGTATAGTCGACTTTTTCTATGTACTTAGAGTAAAGTCTATAATATTTATCATTATTTCCACTAGGTAATTTTCTTTGTTATATAAGTTAGTTTTATTATAGAATTTGTATATAAAGAAGTAATTAAAGAAAGATAAAAAAATATGCATATAATAATATGTGAAGAAAACACAAATTAATAATTTAATATGGTTGATATCTAAGTCCATAGGAAAACTAATTATAATATAATTCTTATTAAATAAGTATTAGATGAAAGTTCTAATTAATTTTTACAAAGATAATAAAATTATATATAATTAATAACAACTAGAGTCGTTTTTTTGTTGCTTTACATTTTTTCTCTGTTAAATTTGTTAGTAATAGATTTATCTAAGACTTGTTTTGCGCTTGAATTCTATGTCCACACAAATATAATTAGTTGTTTATGTTTTTTAGTGCTAAAATAATTTATCATTATTAACAGGTAGATTTGTGGAATGAGAGCATATAAGTGACAAACTAAGACAAATGTTGATCGAACTAAGGTGCAGTTGAAGACCGTGGAAGGAGAGAAAGGGGAAGATTATACAGCTTTGGACTCAAACAAGATGGTGTCATACAAAAATTATGTATTATGACTATTTTGAAATTGAAAAATATAATTATCAGTAACTTTTTTTTAGATCAAGTACAATTATCTGTAAGTTGAAACGTGTTTTGGAATAAAAAAATGAATTTGTTTATAAAATTCTTGTTATCAACAATGCTTGTGGAAAATTTAACTTGTAATCAAGGAATTGTTGAACATGTAGCTGGATATATATAATTGCCCTATAAAATTATTTCACTTTCCGTAGTAAATGAAGAACCATTTTAGCTATAATTTTATATATTTCATGGCTAATAATATAGATTCTTAGCTACAATATAAAAATATTTGTGGCAAATACTTCAAATCATAGCTATGAATTTCTTGATTCGTAACTAAATATGAGTACTATTGCCACGAGACTAGACTGTACAAATAGCCACAAATTTTGCATTTACGTGGCAAATAAATTAAATATTTTGCTACAATGCAATACCTTGCGGCTACAATTTGAAGATAGCTACAAATTTTATTTGTCGTGGCAAAAGAATAAAATCACTTGTTATAAGTATATTTTTTTTTGTGGCAGAAGCTCTTTACCGTTATAGCTACAACACAAAAAAATTCCGTAGCAATAAGTAATAGTCCTTAGCCACGGCCCATGTAAAGTTTGTAGCTAACTTTTAGCTACGCTACATTTTGCTACGAATGCTACGGAACAAAAAATTGTGGCTAGAGTGTTTAGCCACGGAAATTTTTATAATTAGCTATAGATACACAATGTTGTAGTGACCACTCATCATGCTAACAATCATACCCAACCTGTAGACACATTACCTCCAAGGCAATGCATATATATACATATAAGCCCTCACGGCTGCAAAAATGATATACAAAACATACACTGGTGTATTCATGAGACATCTACTACCCACGCATACGTATCTACGAGCCTCTACTGGAGTACTGAGACATAAGGACAGGACAGGACCCCATCATACCCAAATATGAACACAAAAGAATGCATCAATAAGCTGCACCTCCGGAGTAGTAGGGTGCCCCTGTATAAGCTGATATAGCTCCTAAGAATCTGGGCCGCCTCCCTGTCTACCTGTGGGCATGAACACAACGTCCATAAAAAGAAAGGACGTCAGTACGAACAATGTACTGAGTATGTAAGGCATACATGATAACATGATAAAAAGATACAAGAATACAAGATAAAGAGATAACCTGTAACTGATTGCCTCTTAAGGCGGAGTCATGCATGCTAACTTATATAATAAACAACATCATATCAAGTATGCATATATAAATTGCCCGACCATATAGGTACGGTGTGATCATCATTAGCCCGCGTCCGGAGTAAATATCTCGAGCCACCCACTAGTGGTGTCTGCCCATGCCATCTAGACATGGTGTAATCATCATCATAGCTACACACTACGCCTGTCGTAGTGGTGACTGCCCGGCCATATAGGCGCGGTGTAATCATACATATACATAATATGAGGCGCGCATGGGAGCTCAAGTAAAGGCTATAACTCTATCGGAGTGACGTAAGGTCGGGAACCTCCGATTACATCATGGAATAATCATCATCGCTATGTCTCGCCTTGGAAGAACTACTATCATGAGGTGAGACAACAACCAGAAGTAACATCAATGAAATCATAAAAATAGGATTATCAAACTCATGAAAGCATCATTATCATCATCATTATCATAGAACATATCTCATCTCTACCTCATAAGATCATCTCTACCTCATAAGAAGCTCTTAAGAATCTTTAACTTCCATCTTTTGGGATGTAAGAAGGTCATGGAAATATAGAGAAGGAATCATAATATAGGAGTCATGCCTTTGAAAGAAGGGGACTAGCCTTACATACCTTTACGTCTCTTTAAATTTGCCGACTAAACGGTACCCTCCAAGTTCACGATTCCACATTCAAGAGAATTCGTACTAAGATTAGATAACTGGAAACGTACTTGAAGCTAAGCTAAGGCGACTAAGGGCTAACAAAAATTGGGCAGCACTTCCTTTGTTTCTACAATTTTCTCCATATAATATAACAACTCCCAAACATCAATAACAACATCCATAGTATCATAATCAATAACTTTGCTAAGCTGGGCATTATTCAATTCTCAAAATTCCCTCTCAAAGCCATCCATAACCATAATTACCACCCAACGTCGAATTCATTCACATATAATGCTTCTTTAACATCCTTAATATCATTCATAACAAGATTATACCCATGATATGTCAAGAACTATCATTCGAGTCAAGTCACTATTCAAAAATACCATTATTTTCACATTTGAGCTCCATTTTCTACTTTCCTCCTTAATCCAAGTCTTTCAACCACTCAATATTCTTAATAACTTGGAAATGAGCATAAAACTCACCTTTGATTGTGTAGGAACGGTCTTTGAATGAAGATACTTCACTTGGAGAAAACCCTAGCTTTAATTTCAAAGGAATCCTTGACTTCCACAAGCCCTAGAGAACATCCTTACACTTGATTCTACTAATCTTTGGTGTTTAGTCTTGATTTATCATGGGTTTATGTTGATATAGTGTGGGGAAGGTTCTAGAGGTGTGGAGAAGGTTGGAGAAGGTGATAAATGAAAAAAATAAGCTTGGGCCGTCCATATATAAAAACAATCTGACCAGTCGGGCAATTATACGATACGAACGACGAAGCGTCGATCAGATCGACGGGGCATCGATCTGACCGTCGAAGTCGTGAAATTTCCAGTGAGCAACTTTCGTTTCCTTTCATTCTACGGTGAGAAGGACAGTCCGTCGAATTGATCGACGGAGCGTCGATCTGTTGCAATAAATCAATTTTACGGCACAATTGACGAAGCGTCGACCCGTCCGTCGGTACAAAGAACGACCGTCGAACCCCCCTTTCGCAAAACTGCAGTGAAGTTTCATTTTGACGAACTTTTCTCCCTTGCCTCAAATGTCTTTGGAATCTTAATTAGAACCATTAAGTATCCCTTCTTACTTGTAGGGACATCATATACACCTTAAATTACGTTAGTCTATTCACCGCTCAGCAACCCGAAATTCCGAGTTGTAACAACAAGCTCCAAAGAGACATAGATTACAGAAAAAATGGTGAAAAAATAGTTTCGGACAAAATTTGCACCATACCTATCGTCTGAGATTTTTCCCTTTATCTGTAATCGCACAGATACGTCGAATCTTACCGGCCCCTGTTCGATAAGTAAACATGTGGCAACAAAAAAAAAATGAGAAGACTTAGACAATTACATAAGGGTAGGGATAAGATAAGTAAAGAAAAATACAGTACTTTCCGAGTCCAAAGCCATAACAGGGTCTTCAAGAATGTGATCATATCTTCCTAATAGCTTTGGAGTTTTTAATGGGAGGGTAATTAAAATTATAGTAAGTGGTAAAAAAAATGAAAGGGAAGAAGAAGAGTGTGCAATTATTGTCACTTAACCACCCTTCACCATTATCTTCTCCTAATAAAAAGAACAATTACACCCATTCATAATAAAATGTTACAACCCTTATAATTGACCATTAATACATTTTTTTTTGTAGGAAGAGGAAAATAAGTAATTAATAGGAAATATAAAGATAAAATGTCAAAAAAGGAGAAAAAAGATAAATAGCTTTCTAAGCCATAGAGAGGTGCCACATCACCTTGTCTATGCCTAGCTTTATATTATATATAGATTTGATGATTAATTTCGCACTTATCCATTAAGTCAAGTTAGCATACGGATTGTAACGCAATCTGATTAACTATAGGCAATCTGGACATGGTAGTGAAAGATCAATCTTAATTTTGTTGCGATTCCATGAGAGAGGAAGAAAAATAAAAAAAAATGAAAGTATCAATAATGTTACTCCACTTCATCAAAAGCAAATCTAGATCAAAGCATTTGGAGTAATCAATAAGATAGATCACTACTAAAAAAACCGGGATTTTCGACCAAAACTTTCGACCACACGAGGTCAAAAGGCCTTTATTTCGACCAATTTTTCGATCACACGCGTAGGTCGCTAACAGGTAGGTCGAAATTTTCGACCACACGTGGTTGCAATCACATTCTACCGAAATTAAGGGAAAATTATTTTCGACCACATGTGGTCGAAAAATTATTTTTATATTAAATTATATATTTAACTTTTTCGACTACGTGTGCTCGAAAACACTATTTATATTTAACTATAAAAAAAAATTATTTTCACAATTTCGACCACATGCGGTCGAAATTGTAAATTGGGCCCAGATTTTCGACCACATGTGGTTGAAATCTGGCAACCATATTGCTAAATTTCGACCACACGTGGTCGAAATTGTATTTTTCTGGGTACAATTTCGACCACATGTGGTCGAAATTGTGAAATATCTGGGCTGACTTTCGACCACCTGTGGTCGAAAATCTGAAATATTTTTTCCAGCATTTGCCTGTTTTTGACATCCCACCTGCCAATTTTCAAATAACCAAATTCATCAACCAAAACAGTTATCCAATTCATCAACAATGCAACACAACAACCATAAACAATGTTCAAACACTTGAACACTTAAACATTGTCCATTCAAACACTTAAACATCATAAACTACGTTCAAACACTTAAACATCTTAAAATTAAAAGTACTTCTAATTCAAATTAAAACTACATTCAAACTCTTAAACATAATATACATATCCATTTAAACATAGCCGAATTAGAATCCAAAAGCACACTAATCAAAAAGGTCAACGTTCGGTATTAGAGACATGATCCGTATCCTCCCCACTAGACTCATCGACAAGAGCATGATCTATGTCAGCCTGTGACCTACGTCGTCTACCTTGGGAAGGTCGGGTTGGCTAGGGGTCTGTCACCTACGAGCATCCCCAAGACACGGGGGAATCGCAAACGACCGCGAATTGAGTAAGCTATTAATTTGGGCTTGCATACCCAACATCCTGGCCTCCGAGGAATTAAGTGTTCTTGTTAGCAGGTCAACTTGATGCTTCATAGCTTCATACTCCTTAGGATCAACTGCCCCATCATCAGCAACACCTACGACTTCAAGGGCCGACGGGTATCGACGAAAGGCTCCATTAGGCATCCTATAAACTGTCCCATGCCTTGTTGGGGGAGCAACCTTCTCAATCCACTGTTGCTGTATTACTTCGTCGGTCATCGGCGTGCTCCTTGACTGAGTGGCTCGAAACTCCTCAGAGTGTTGCTGAAATTCGTTCTGAAATTGAAGGATACAATGTTAATAGTCTAATATAGTACAAAAAATATATTATTATTGTTTTGGTAAGTATAAAGAATGACTAGAAGCAACAAATATTCATACTAACTTTGCAAATTTGTAGAGACAGAAGGTATCATAAAATAAATAAAAGATGAATCATATTGACTTCAAAATAGCAGTTGAACTTCCAAAAACCCGCAGTTGTTTCAAATATCTGCTTGGATTCTATCCTAGGAGTCTTAATGAAAAATCTAGATTGAAGTGCTTTATCCCTCCATAGAATAGCAAGTATCTTCCACTTGAATGTCAAGAAACTTAATGAATCGTGTATACAAATATACAATACCTTTTATCTTCCAAAAGAGAGGAAGTGTATTTAACATTCCATGATGAGAAAACCAATATACAGATGGGTGTTTCCAGTAGAAACAATATTGTTCAAGTGTTCTTTTGATTTTCTACTGCTGAAAGAATTTTTATTTACATGCACCGAGTCACTGACAGTTGAAATTAGTTTTGAACCATTTCTCAAGTGAATACCAGCAATAATTTCCTTATAAAAACACGTCACTATGTGAATTCCAACATCCCAATCTCAAAGCAAAGAAATGGTCCTGATGATTTCATGTTACAAGAAATAAAGCACAACGGCATTTTACAATTCAAATTGCACTTCTATTCATCACACTCCAAGATGCAGTTATTGACTTACAAAATACTATTGAACAATGTACCTTGTGTATGTATACGCACTCTCTCAGTTTTTGTACTTCATGGTTTCCTTCTCAAACCCAATTGTAGGGAACTGCTTTGCATACTCCTCCACGTTGTGGCGGAGTTTTGCAATCTTAGACTGGATGGAAGCACTAGACTGTAGTGTTGTCATAAAGTCTTTCAACTTTGTTCCTGGAACAACAATGGTAAGAAATATGGTAAAGGGAGGTTTTTTTTGGTTAAGCAACTGAGGTGCCAACCTCCAAAGAGAATCATCCAATCAAGAACTAGAAAAAATGTAGTGCACATTACTCAAATTAAACGAAATGGCTGGTACTTTGAGATTCACATGCATAAAGAGTGAGATGGAAGTCTATGGACTAATATTGTGCCATTACAGGTATTCAGAAATATTTGGAAGCTTATTGACCTGAGGTTTCAGCCTTAATTTTCAATGCTATCTTCACAGCAGCATCAAAGAATTCAGCAACTTTCACAAAATCTTCCTCAATAAATTCCCTGGAAGTGAGTGCAGGAGTTCCTACATACCAATTTTCGTCAAGTTTGTATGGAAGAATAACGAAATGGTAAAGAAAATCTCATAGGGAAATATTATGTACCCATTCTGATTCCACCAGGGACCATTGAAGATACGTCTCCTGGAACAGTGTTCTTATTGGCTGCAATATGTACCGCTTCCAAAACCTTTTCAACCCTAGAACCATCAATTGAACAACAACAACATTCAATTTCAATATTTCATTCTATTTTAATTCAAATCCCTAAAAAAAATAACATAATATAAACCCCAAAACAACTATTGAACACTAAATAAAGTTATCAAATCTACTAAATATAGAAGGTAATGTAACTGATAACATGGTATTGAAATACAAGTTTGAGCACTAGTTCAATTTGGGGGTTGTGTTCATGAAATTGAGGAAGAAAAAAAAAATACCTGAGCTGGCGGCGTCTGGTGGCGACGATTGCTGGTCGGAAACAGCGGCGGCGTCTGGTGGCGACTTTTGCTGGTCCGAAATGGCGGTGGCTGCGGCGTTGACCGTCTAAGGAGGGGGTGGGGCAGTCGGGTGGTGGGATGGTAGAGAGAGGAGAGGGAGAGAGAAGAGAGTGAAAGAGAAGGGGGGAAATGAAAAGAAAATTAAAGAGACCTAGATCTGGTCTAAATCTTTTGAAATTTTCGACCACATGTGGTCGAAAATAATTAAGTCAGATTTGACCGACTTTGACTTAATTATTTCGACCACATGTAGTCGAAATTAGTTTTTTTTTTTTTTAATTAATTGTTTTATATATATATAATTTAATTATGTATAAAATGTTTTTTTCCCATTTATTATTTGAATAAAAAGTAATTTCGACCACACGTGGTCGAAATGCATTTTTCCTATTAAAAAATCGACCCGGTGTGGTCGAAATTCTATAAAAAATTAAATAAAAATTAACTTCTTCAAATTTCGACCGTCCGTGGTCGATTTTTTTTCGACCAAGAGTGTGGTCGAAATTTTTAGGTCGAAAATGCCCATTTTTTTAGTAGTGGATGACATAAATATTTTTGTTTGTAGTTTATTTTTATTACCTCTGCTTTTACAAAAATTACAAGCATAAGATATACATGTCTTTCTTGGTGCAAGATTTTGTTGAACATTCTTCTAAGCAGCTTTTCATTATTTTTGAATCTACAAAAAGTTTTGTTGAACATTCTTCTAAGCAGCTTTTCATTATTTTTGAATCTACAAAAAGTCCATCGCCACAAATTAGGTGATATTAACATAAAATATTATTAAAATAAAGAAAGTTATAAAATGAAATTATACCTTCTTTAGATTTGGAGCAATATTCAATTGAACAAGCAAGATTACAATTCAAATTTTCTGGAGAAGTCTTAATATGACATTGTTTCATACAATCGTCCCTGCAACCAGGTACTTCACAAAATATACATGCGAGTACACATTTTCCTCTGCAAGATAAGCCATTCTCACCAACAACTTTAACATTTTCTAAAAGAGTCACAATAAGAAAAAATGTCACTAGAACTTTAGTGAAATTCATAATTCGTAATAGGTTGTAGTTCATCTCCTCAATTGGATATCTTTTTCTATTGTATCTTGGATGTTTGATGAAAACAAGTAATGCTATTTATTAAAAAAAAATAGTTGAATTTAAGACATATTAAACTATAATCTGTTTATGTTCAAATAAATAAATATACTACAATCTATAATTTGGATTACATAATTTAACTTTTACGTATATTATGTAAATTCAGTTGCCTGTTCATACACATTATTGTTTAGACTGATTTTCACTTAACTAAAAAAATAAGGTTTATCTTTTTATTTACCATAATTGCAATTAGTTTGCCCATCGACAAAATTATGATCTTAAATTATTCTACACTCGTTAGAGTTTCGTTCAGATCAAGGATAAATATGAGAAATATTTATAAGAGAAAGAGAATGAATGAATCGAAAGTATAACAAATGCTAAATGTAAGATATTTCATATAGTAGAGGAGTATTTTTTACTTTTTTCCCTTGAAAAAAGTTACTATCTAAATTTGAAGTGAAAAAATAATAATTTCTGAAAGTTGAATCTAGAATTAAAGGAAAAAAAGTTGAAGATTTACGAGTGAAATTAATATTTCAATTCAATACATCTTCAAATCAATATTTCAATATACCGCTTGAAATTCAAATGAAATTAACTATTTGCAAATACTCAAAGCGAAATTATTACTATTTCCTAAAAAATGACTTCCAATATTTTTAATTCAATACATCTTGAAATTAATATTTCAATATATCACTTGATCTCTAAAATCTTAATGAGGAGAATGCAAGGTGTAATGGATGGATTAGTAGATATTGGGCAATCTGCTTTTGTACCTGGGAGAGTTATAACTGACAATATTGTGTTGAGTCATGAATTGGTCAAGGGGTATAGTAGAAAACACATTTCTCCTAGATGCATGCTAAAGGTTGACATGCAGAAGGCCTATGATTCAGTGGAATGGCCTTATATTGAACAAATACTGGAGTATTTACACTTCCCTGCTGTCTTTATCCACTGGATTATGAACTGTTTGAAGTCTGTATCTTATTCTATTGTGATAAATGGAAAACCAACTGCTCCTTCCGGGCTAAGAGAGGATTGAGGCAGGGAGATCCCATATCACCCTTCCTCTTTGTATTTGCCATGGAATATTTGAGTAGATTGCTCAAAACTCTTCAACAAGATCCAAACTTCAACTATCATCCAAGGTGTGAAAAACTTAACCTAGTACAATTTAGTTTCGCAGATGATTTGTTGCTATTCTGCAGAGGGGATGTACTGTCTGTCCAGATGCTGTTTAATTGTTTTAAGGAATTCTCAGAGGCCTCAGGTTTGAAAGCAAATTTGGAGAAAAGTTCCATTTATTTTGGAGGGGTCCCTATGGCTGATCAAGAGTCCATCCTGGAATTAACTGGATTTACAAGAGGGGAACTTCCTATCAGATATTTAGGAGTTCCATTGAGCACAAAGAGAATATCAGTGAATCAGTGCAAGCCTCTGCTTGATAAAATGCTTGGCAGAATCTCTACTTGGACTACAAAATACTTATCTTATGTTGGTAGGGTCCAATTAATTAAAAGTGTTTTGTTTTCCATACAAACCTTTTGGGCTCGAATATTTCTATTGCCGAACAAGATAATCCAAATGATAGAAGCCATTTGTCGAAGATTTCTTTGGACCGAAGGTGTTGAAGTATCAAAAAAGGCTCTATTGGCTTGGGAAAAAATGTGCTACCCTAGATCTGCAGGAGGTCTTAACATATTGGATATCCTACAATGGAATAGAGCAGCTGTATGCAAACTATTATGGAACTTGCGTAAGAAAAAAGATAAGTTGTGGGTTAAATGGCTTCACATATACTACGGCAAAGGGAGATCAATGTGGGGTCTGGTAGCTGGTAACGCTTCTTGGGTTGTAAGGAAAATTCTTAAAGCCAAGGTTTATCTTGAAAATGTAGGAATACAGGAACAAGACTTGATCCAGATGGAAAAGTTCTCCATAAAGAAGGTGTATGTCATATTGAGAGGGCCTTTCCAAAAAGTTCCTTGGAGGAAAGTGGTGTGTAACAACTTTGGGGCAGCCAAATGGATATTTATTCTGAGATTAATCATTTGTGAGAAGCTTTTAACTAGAGACAAATTAGCTACTTGGGGTATCACTGATGATACCATCTGTCCATTATGCAACCATGAAGATGAAAGCATTGCACATTAGTTCTTTAAGTGTGTTGTGTCTTCTGCTATATGGAAGAAGATTTTAAGTTGGCAAGGTATAGCTAGATCTCCCATGGAGTGGCAAAGTGAGTTGCAATGGGTCCTTACACATTCTAAAGGTAACAGTTCAGCTTCCGAAATTTACAGGATGTGTCTTGCTGGTACTGCTTATCAGATTTGGAAGGAAAGGAATGTCATGGTGTTTCAACTAAGGTAGAGGAGTATTGAAGCTATAGTGAAGCAAATTGTGCAAGAAGTGCATGGGCGTGGTGCTACTAGACCGAGGTTAAAGCAGAAATTAGATAGCATGAACTTTTATTTGCCAAAAAAAAAATATATATCACTTGAAATTCAAATGAAATTAACTATTTGCAATTACTCAAAAACAAAATTATTACTATTTGCTAAAAAATGACTTCCAGTATTTTGAGTATTACACACACACACTCTTTTATGTCATTTCATAAAAGTCTCTCAATTTATTTCTCTCCCCTTTATTACAATCATCTAAAACTCCAAAGCAAGCAACCATCGTTAATCAAATCGTTTTCCTCTACTTGTATGTTTTTTCTTAACTCATTTTTTTCCCCAACTTAGATTATGATAATTAAATTCTTAACAACGTCTCAAAAAGAATAATGGTATGTTCACAAATAGTTGACTCTCATACGAAAATCTAAAATTTCTAAATTCTTGAATCTATTACTTGGGCAAAATATTTTCCTAGGAAAATTAGCAGGACTTTAGCTACTTAGCGCAAAAATATGTCATGAGAAATTATCTAGAAAATTAATTCGCAAATACCACTTTCGCAAGTGAACAAACAAAAATAATGAAAAGAAATCTTTTATTAATCCGCAGGAAAATCCCAAGGTGACATTACCAGCAAATTTAAGTAGGACATTTTTCTAAAATTTTTTAAGGGGATATTTTATCTAGAGATTTGGTTGCGGCTATTTTAGTTGGGAATTTGTTCTTGGAGATTCACTTGAAAATTTCTTACATGGGAAATTACCAGGAAATATTTGCAAAGAATTTAGCAAGAATTTGTTTCTTGGGGATTTACCTGAGAATTTTCGTTCATGGAGATTTTGCATGGAGATTTCTTTCTTGCGATTTTAGTTTGGAATTTATTCTTAGGGTATTACCTAGGGATTTGGTTACTAGGGGATATCATAGCTACAATTATCACGCTTCAGAATGGATCGAGATTAGCAAGATTGAAATTCCCTTAGTTGTGATGACACCCAATTATTTCAAGCTATGCGAACTAAAACATTCATCAACTCAAATTGATCAAGCGGAAGTAAAGCATTAAAGTCTATAATCGAAAATATCATAAATGGAAGAATAGTTGAAATACAATACGGAAACGAAACTCAAATACTAAACCCAAGAACTGGTGATGCTTGTCATGAGAAAAATTAAGAATAGATATACAATTTATGTAATATGTACACAGTATGACGTCTTCTACTTTAATTTTCTTACTATCCTGTTGTTGTTCCTATGTATGTTTTCATAAGTGTTGTGCTTCTGCTTTACTTGAGTCGAGGGTCTATCGAAAACAATCTTTCTGCCCTCAAGGTAGGATAAGATCTGCATACATTTTATCCTCCTCATACTCTAATTGTGGGATTATACCGAGTATATGTGATATTGTTATTGTCGTTGTATGTACATAGTATGACAAAGGAAGTAAAATAAACTAAGTAGGAATAATATGGTGGCCACGACAAACAATGCAAGCGGCTCATCCTTGAAAGTTGGATCTCGATAGAAAACTCACTTGCGAATATTGCTAGTGCTGGGATCCAAACCTTCACAATAATGTGTAGAAGTGTAGTATAAGTACACTAACATGTACTAATAAGTATCGTAGGTTGTTCGCAATGTGATAGTAGCAAACTTGAAAATATCATAGAGAGCTCACAACACAGTAGTGAAAAACTTTACTAAAAAGATAACCATTATGTTTTACCTATACAAAATATTTAGAGAAATAAAAGGGAAAAGGGAAAGAAACATGTAATATAAGCATTTAATCAACACTTAATGTCACCTAAGCATTTATCGAGTTAAAACCCAAAAGGATAGATGTGTACAAATGCAAACAATCAATTAAAAGCAAGTAATTAACAATCGAGAATTGCAGTAAATATTATATTTAAAAGATCAGTGAATCATATGTACCACACTAACTCACGCTAAAAGAATTCAGCCTGTTATCATTACAGAATTAGTGCACCATCTCCTCAATTTCTATATTCACTCAATTTCTCCACCTTGTCTATTATCCTCCTTATCAAAACTCCTTCAGTAAATCTAGAAAGCATAAAGATGATGCTATTTTTGAACTCACAAAAGAGACAAAAAAGATAACCCTTTTTCATCTCGGAAAAAAGCAAAATTCACAAAAATAATTGGAAAATCCATCATCACACAATATAAAATTTGAAAATCTCTCACTATCCCTCTTTCAGTCTTGTCTCCTCACCTTTTCTCCTTCAAAATACCACCAAAGCCGACTGCCATAACTTTGGGGAAAAACGAAAAGGGGGAAGGTGAAAAAGAAAAAAATAGTGTGGTCCAACAACTATAGGTATATGGATGAAACCCTATAGTTTCAAATATCAAAACCAAATAAGTAAAAAGTTTATTTGGTTGGTTTATAAATTATAGCAAAATATTCTAATAGATAACCAAGGTGACAATTAGTGCATAAAAACATTGTAGTTACTTTTATAGGATTTATTTTTGCTTATTTTGCAACAACATTAAGTTAGTCAAACACTCATATTTTTCTTGTAAGAAAAGAAATTGATTGTTCAAGAGAAAAAAAATAAAGATTGGAGCAAATCAACTTGAGAATTCTTGTCGAGAAAAAAGTGACACTATTTACGCTCTCCTCTCACCCTCAAAAAAAGAAGGAAAAAAGAAGAGCTAAACGCTAGAATAATATAATATAACTTTTCGACCTTCATATTTCTGCACAAAGAATTTCATTTATTTATTTATTTCTTATTTTGCAGCAACATTATAGTTAATATTTCTCATATAAAAATTAAAATTGACAGTTCGAAAGAACAAAAATAAAGATTAAAGTGAATTTGCTTGATAATTAATGTCCAAAAAAGAACTCTTCAAGTAACATTTACTTTTAGATTAATTAAATCAAAAGAATAAAAAGAGTTGAATGCTAGAATAATATAATAAAAATTATAGTATGTGGATGATTCTTTTCCTTTGTAGTTCTCCACATGTTGAAAGAAAATTGTTAGTATTTGTTTATTACTTCTTTCCCAGCAGCATTAATACTAATGGCATACTGCTCATATCTTTCCTGCAAGAAATAAAATTGATAGCCACACGCTCTAACCAATAAAGATTAGAAAATGCTTATTGTCTGAAAAAAAGAAATACTCCAACTACCTCAAAAAACAAAAAATAAGAAGTTGCGCTAGAAGGAGGGCTTGAACCTCCGACCTTGTGGTTAACAGCCACACGCTCTAACCAACTGAGCTATTCCAGCTTGTGCTTTACTGGTGTATTAGAAATTAATTTTACTTATTGGATTAACTGCACGTGCATGTCACAACAAACTTGTCCTTTATCTATTGGATTAGGTCTATTTTTATCCCTTAAATATAACTCTAAACATCTTTAGTCCCCTAAATTTGCTAAAGTGAAATACTTCTTGTCCAACTAACAGGGACTACCAAATAACACTACAAAAAACACGGTAAATCAACCGACTTTTGTACCGATCGGTCCTAATTTTTTTGCACCCAAAACTAGGAACTAAAAAATGGACCAAGCTCAGTTTTTATTAGTGCTTTTTTAGTAGTCACTCTTAAGGACCAGTTTGGCCATGATAACTTTTCACTTTTTTTTGATTTTTTTATTCAGTTTATTGGAGAATTAGCATTTATCATGAAAATTCTAAATACAACTAAAAATTTATTTTCACTTTATTTGAAAATTCCAAATGAAGCTGCATTTGAAATTTAGAAAACACCTCAAACCTTATTTTCACTTTCAATTCATTCAAACGACCAAATATTAGTTGCAAAAATTATAACCAAATACGACTCCATCAAAATTTCAAATAGAGCAAAAAAAATTTGGTTTTCATGGTCAAACACCCACTTAGGAGTTGGACTAAAAGTGATCCACTTTATCAAATTTAAAGGACTAAAAATGCTCAGAGTTACATTAAAGGGATCAAAATATACCTACTCCACCAAAATAAGGGACAATCTGGACCAAGACTGTTGTCGCCTTGGCACCGAAATCCAAATTATCCAAGCCATTAAATGCATCTTAAATCTGTGTCTGTGTGAAATTTAAATCCTAATTTGGCTCCGTTAAATCAAAAGAAGCATTGCAATTGTGGGAATTATAAATTTGTTCATCAATGACGGAGGATAATTGCCCTAGAGAACCCATAGACTCCAACTCTTCATCAACCAAGCAAAGGTGCATAAAATTCTATATTTAATTTTATTTTTGAAAATATATCCACTTCAATTTAGATCTAAGTTTCCTTAATATTATTGACTTAGGTCAAAATTGAAATTTCACGCATGGTTAAATTTTGTGCGCGAACTTGCCATGAAACTTTCATGTATGATTAAATTTTGTTTGCTATCTCCTGAACGTATTTTTGATTGATTGTTGTCTGTCTACCTTCACTAGTTTGGGATTGAGCCTAGCTGATTGATCTACCTAAACCTTTTAACCTGATGCTGGAGTTGGGTTATTGTTTATTGAGTTTGAGGTTTCGCATGATTTAATCTCAATGTCCTTTTGCTCTGATGCTACACTGAAAAAGGTGGGCAGCTGAATTGCTACTACTTTGTTGACGTAAAATTGTTACTCTATAGGAAGAACCAGTATTAAGGTAATGGCAGTAGTTATCTTCGCACGCAAGGGTAGGTGTTTCCTCAGCCATTTAGAGAAGCTAAATAAATATTAGCCGGATTGTTTGCATTATGCCGCAGAAGAGGATAAAAATAAGCATTATTTGTCTCCCAAAACACTAGGTGATTTCTTTCATCTGTCCTAGCCTTGGTGGACAGAGTTACCTGGTACTTGCTGCTGGTGGGAGGTGGCAGGTATCCCGTGGAATTAGTCAAGGTGCACGCAAGTTGGCCCATACACCACGGTTATAAATAAAGCATTAAAATTTTTGTACTGGGGCCGAGTAGACCTGAATGGATATAGAGATTCACTTAAATGGCCCCAGCTAGTTTAGGATTGAGGCATAGTTGATTGATTCATCATAAATTGATTGGTTTGATGTTGGACGTACCTAAAGTAAGCCTGCCTTTTTCGGGCCTGGTACTGGCATGTGAGCTCACACAGGAGAAATTATTGATTAATATAAAAGAATGATGCTCCTAGTTAATCATCTAGGTGACAGCTTTGTAGTCTAATAAGAAGTTCCGAGTAAGCTCTTATGGTGGTATGACTTTTCAACATCTTCCAGGAAAAGGAGAAAATGGGATCAGCCAGCAGATACATTTGTTCCAGAAGGAGTAGCGGTACCTGGAATTTTTCCATTGGCAAACATGGGTTCTCTTGTTGGTATCCCACTACCTGGTGTAGCTCCAGTCTCAGGTGCTGCTTTCACGAATCCTCTTCCTGCTGTTGGTGCTACTATGATGCAGCAGCTTCCCGTCATTGTTGCCCAGAAATTAATTCAGGTAAGATCATTGGAGAAGTTGCTGCTTATTATTTTATAGTTTGAAAGTTTTTCCCTACTACTTGAGGGTTGCCACCAAGCTCTATTAGTTATTATCCAAATGCATGATTTACATATCTGCCAACATTTGCTTCTCGCTGCTTATCTTTGGGGGTGGAAGAAATTATTTTTGTTTTCAATAAACCTTTCCCAATTATCTTCCTCCTTATATCATCATCAAAAAGAAAAAAATTCTCAGGTTCACTTTCCTGCGGTTGTCTTACTGCAAATTAACAGTTAATGTGTTTGTTATGCATCCTTTGGATTTATACTGATCAGCCGTGATCTTTATGTCATTTTTCCACTATCCTTCTGCTGTTCACAATCAGCTATCTCTTTCGTTTGGGTCACTTCTGATTTTCCAATGAGTTATTGCAGCCGAAAATTCAGGATGAGTTGATAGCGAGAGAAATTGTCATTAATGATGCTGATCCGGCTGTTCGCTACAGGCTCACAAAGCGCCAAACACAAGAAGAGGTGAATATTGTTAATGGGTTTAATAAGACTAAATATGAGTCGAGAAGCAAAAATGATTATATAAAGGTTCTGCACATTATTTATTGATTATTATACTGTTTCTGCAGATTCAGAAGAGCACGGGTGCTGTGGTTATAACTAGGTAGTACATCATGAGGTCTTATATTGCTTATTGTCTAGATTTTATTTACAGTATAATAATTATTTAACCTGGCTATTACAGGGGTAAATACAAGCCTCCAAGCACACCATCTGATGGTGAAAAGCCCCTCTACCTTCATATTTCTGCTGGGGCACATGTAAGCAACTTTAGCTATTTGCGTTTAAGATGCACCATGTGGTTCAGGAAGTTCGCTGATAAAGTTTTGTGCATCACTAAATTGCATAAATGAATCATTTTTCTGCGCATTTTTAATTACTCAATACATTTGCCTTGTGTCAACTTGTTTCTCTGAGTTTAGTTTCTTTGTTTTTCCTACCATTGAAGTGGTTACCACCCATATTCTTCTGCTCCTATTCTCTAGTTTAAGAGTTCATTTACTGCTAGCTTTTTTGCCTGTTTAATCCAATATATACTACACATGACTGGAGAATCTTGAGATAGCTGTTCTCTTTAAAAGCAAAAGCTGTGTGAAGCAAATCCTATTCACATCTTCTGAACGTTTTCTATTTTCTTGTTTTTATATGTCTACATTTTTTGTCTATCCAGCCCAAATTTAATGTTCATGTTTGACTTGGCAAAGTTAGTGAGAGTTGAAAACATAAAAGTTTAAAGTTAGAAGTCCACTAATAACTTTTTGCTATCGTAGGAACAAACTTAAAGAAAAAAGTTGAGTGGAGAAACGAAAAAGGGGGCCTCTCATTAAGTTTCTGGTTATGTTGTATTTTATAAAGCACTCCCCCCTAGGGAAGTTGAACTCATCTTGGGTCACATTATGAAGAAAAAGTTGATATTCATTATAGTGGGATTTCTATCTGTAATCTTTCAAGTTTTTATGTTTTGACCTTTTACTCTACTGAGTGAAGATTACTAAGGTGTATTTACATGTACTGTGGTTGGTTCAGCTAGAAACAACAGTTGAGAGGATCAAAGCAGTTGATCGTGCTGCTGCTGCAGTGGAGGAAATGCTGAAGCAAGGTACTGTTAACAATGGATTAAAGGTAAGTAATATCTGCTGAGGTTTGACGGGACCTGATGCTAGAAAATTACTGGAACCATCTAACTCTTTTACCATCAGGTCAATCATCTGCTGAGTACCTGTGTGTACCTGGGCTTTGAGGCTGATCCGTCAGCAAATATTACAGTGCGCATTCGTGGACCAAATGTGAGCTCCCTCTATCTAGTGTTGCTGCTTTTCCCTGGTTTATTGAGTTATTGTGGTATGTTGCCTATCGCGGGTTAACTTTTTCGGAAAATTTTTAATGGATGAATTCTCGCATAGTTAAAGACATAAAATGCAAGAATCTTTTATTGTGTGATTTACTACCCAGTTGCCTTGTCAGTTTCTTCTATTTCTTGTGATTTTCTGGTAAGTTCAGATATTGAGAAAGTTCATTCAGTCGTTACTTATCTGTTATTGATCAGATGTTGGCATCAATTGTTTCTCTTTATTAATCAGATTCTGGTCTGAGTAATTAGATGATTGTTTCTTTCCAGTGGTTTCAGTGTAATCTATCCCCCTCAACCCCCCCCCCCCCCCCCCCCTCCTCCCTTCTTCCTCTTCCCTTGCTTGGCTAATTATCTCATTTGGCATGCATTATGATGTTTGATGTGCTCCTTTAAAATTTATTCTTCTTGATAGAAAGCCAAGAGATTCTAATGTTCTGAGCTCTCTCTGACATCTCGTCCATTTGGAGAGATTTTCTTCTGTTCTGGTGGTTGGCTTTTTTAACTGCAGGATCAGTATATAAATCACATTATGAATGAAACTGGAGCAACTGTATTGCTAAGAGGACGTGGTTCGGGATATCCAGATGGAGGGCAGCGTGAAGGTGCCTATTCGATTCATGATGCATTTTTTTCCCGTGCTCCATAGTTAGCGTCATAAGATTAGTTTTCAACCGTGTGCCACTGGGTCGATTTCTTGGCTATGAGAAAAGATTAGTTATTCCTCATAAATGTATTCTTTTAATGTGCAGATGTGCACCAACCTCTGCATTTACTCATTTCAAGCAATAACAGTGCAAGTCTTGAGCGTGCGAAGCTTTTGGCAGAAAATCTTTTGGATACTATTTGTGCAGAGTGTGGTGCTTCCAGGTATGCTTGTTTCTCTGAGTATATGAATTATGATTGCAACCTGTTCACTTTTCGTTCAGAAGAGGTTTATGTGAGCTGCTATTTTGTTTCTTTTGTTGGGCCGAGTCCTGAATCTTCATTTTTGCGACCGTTATTCCATAGAGTCTCTTCTTGTAAGGTTTATGGTGCTGTTCCGCCGCCACTGCAACCATTAGCTAGCGTTCAGGGTTCTGGAAGTGAATCAAAAGTCAATAACATACCTGCAGCCAATTTAGCTGCAGCAACAGCAGTTCCCGTGACTGCAGTTGGTGGTGTGACTAGTGTTGTTTCTCAGGGTACAGTGCCTCAATCTCTAGGCTCATTGCATTCTGTGCCATCTCAACCTCCCACCGGGGTCTATCCTCATCAATTAGTTACAAGTAGAACAAGCTATATTGGTTATGATGGTATATATCCCCAAGCCACTGCTCTGCAGCAAGTTGCTTTGGCTCTTAGGCAGTCGACTTATCCAGTCACTGCCACAGTAGCTCCGACAACAACAGGAGCAAGCTTCACTTCACAGACAAGTATAGGCTATGAGAAGGACAAGCGCCCTGCACAGAAGCGTAAATTTCAGGAATTGCCGGCTGCTGGAAAAGCTCAAGCAACTGTAAATCAGGTACGCTTAGTCTTGTTGACGTATACTAAGGTATAACCAGGCAATTGCCCTTTACTGGCTTTTGATGAGAAAATTATAATGGTCATTTTTGAGTCAAGTACATAAAGCCTTCATGATTGACCAGAGATGGGGAATGAACATTGAAAGTATTTCTTGTTATAATTTCTGGCAAATGAACCTAAACTGGAGTATTCAAGAGTCCTCTGTTATCTCTTTCTGCTCGCTGAGGTATGCATTGGGGCACGGCTTTCTCCAAGCCTCCAATAAGCCTTTCTTTTGGATGACGACTAAAATGGTAGATGATATCATTTCAAAAAAGGAAGGAAAAAAAAAAAATTAGTACTGTAGATTGAGGGGTACATGTATCACTAATCTGAATGGGATCAAAAGCCCCTCCAAGTACTGCTGTTTAACTATTCATTGACCATTCACTATGTGGAATCTGGCTAATCGACTGCTTGAATGAAGATATGACTAAAAAAAGATGTTGGTTTGTGTGAAACAAGTTTCCTGTAGTAGTTGTCGCCGAGAGGTCACTGAAGTTGTATTGATTCCCATTCCTCATTTGGAGGGCCTCTTCACCAACTTACGAAGTTCCTGTGATTTCTCAAAATGTTCTGAAACAAGCCTACATAAACTGTGGTACTATATGGCGTAGATATAGCCTGCACATCTGCCTCATTATATCCGAAGTTGTGTCCTTTCATTATTTCTCACTGCTTGAGTGATCTTCTGCACAGGAGTATGCTGTGTATATTATAGTATTTTTACTTTGCCTTCCACTATATAAGGGTATTGATGGTTATCAAAAAAAAAAAAAAAAAAAAAAAAATGGTATTGATGAAAGGATGAAGTGCAGCTTTTTTATTTATTTATTTATTTATTTTTATTTTTTATTTTTTTGTGATGATGTGCAGCTTGCGTAGCATGATGACTGCCAAAATCGGGATTTATCAGATTCTCCTATTTTTGAGTCTCTTAAACTTAGTGTACCCTTCACCCTACATCTTAGTTTCTATTCACCCCCACATGTGGCATCTGTACCAATGCATGGGCTGCATATTGATCTGGATCTAAAGTTCCAAAGTGCTAGTTAATTTAAAGAGCCCTTATATCCCACACAGTTATAAGAATTAGGAATTTATTGGTTTGATTTTTCTCGTTAGTTGCTTTCATTATTTTATAACATTTCCCTGTCAAATTTGGTTTGGAAGAGGGAGGGAAGGGGGATTTGTGTGTATTTAAAGAAAAGGACTTTTTTGGTTCTTATTTTAAATTTGTATGACATTGCTGTTTTAAATGGAGCATTTGAAACTCAAATTTCTAAGATATTTTTTAGTTAAAAAGCATATACGTATTTCTGGTCTAACCTTTTCTATTGATATTCCAGGTAATTTCTCTGACCTTGTATGAAGCTAACAGGCTGATAGTGGAACTCTGTTGGACCTTTGTATGTTTCACAGGATTCTGGGATATGGAGGAGGCATGGGGTTGCTGCGTTCTATTTCAGTTTTATGGTGCTGATGCAAAGATACCATGCCCCTTCTGGTTTTGGCATTCTGACAAATGTTAAATGCTAATATGAAATGCACGTTATTAACCAACTTTGCTTCAAGTACTAAAAGGGTAATAAGATCGAGCTCATAAATTCTGCCTGTGGGGCTTTCAAACAATCTCAACTTTACTCCAAAGAGAAAATGTTTTCTATTGGTATCTGTAAATATTTACATTTTCCAAACGTAATGATCTAAGCTCCTTGTAGCAAGTGATAGAAGAAAAGTCAAGTTGCATATCTTAAACTTCAAGTCCAAGTTATTCAAGTTGAGATAAATAATTCTTAGGATCATGCATTTATTTTAAACTTCCCTTGCCTGCTAATTTACAAGTAAAAGAATGTTCAAGTATGTTCTTGAAAAACTCAAAGTTTTACCTCCTTTTTCCCTGGAATTTCTAAGTTTTCTAGATGGGACTTTCCCTCCCTCTTTGGTTGCCAGAATTCATTGCAGGGTCCGGAGCTTCCAATGCTTCAGGAACGAATGTCAGATGCAGGTGATAGAGATAAAATTGGTATTCCGGCTCCGAAAAAGTTGGTTCAGCCATTATCCAGTTCAATGCTGCCGCCGCCACCTCCTAGAATGATGCCTCCACCACCACCGCCACCAAAGTTTCGATCATCATCGCAGAAAGTGCAGGAGAACAATATGGTTAATAAAGCACCATGTAAAATTGTTCCAGGTATTTGCCATCACTCAAGCCTTTTGGTCTGAAGTTTTCTATAAACTCTTGCTTGGCTCGTCTATCAGCGACCTACCTACCTTCATTGGCCCCTTCCTTTTCTTGCATTTCTTGTTACCAAGTGGAAATATGAAAACCCCTATATTCCAATTAACATCGTATAGATCGGTCAATGGTTCCATTACCTGGTGAAATTTTGCTGTTCTTCACATGGATAGGAACTACTACTTAGATCTGACTGAACTTCTTGTACCCCTTATTTCTATGTTGCACTTTTTGTTTTTATTTCAATTCTGTATTATGTTGGTC
Source organism: Lycium barbarum (assembly GCF_019175385.1). Classification (NCBI taxonomy): domain Eukaryota; kingdom Viridiplantae; phylum Streptophyta; class Magnoliopsida; order Solanales; family Solanaceae; genus Lycium; species Lycium barbarum. The sequence goes on along the minus strand of NC_083348.1, from coordinate 65,224,293 downwards.
TGAGATGAGCTTAAACGGGCGAGATGTTTAGTGAGGATGCATATAGCCGACCCAATTTTGCTTGATATCAAGGCATAGTAGTAGTTGTTGTCGTTATCCGACTGAACTTGTCTGCTCCCATTTTCAGTTGAGGAATATCGATATGTTTGTATTTAATGGTATGATATAACTTGTGCATTTCAGATACTTTAGTCCAGCTAATGGAATATGGGGATGATGACGATGATGATAATGATGAAGCAACTGACGGACCTTTGAAAAGCAGCTCAAGTGTGCTAGCAGCTCCGAAACCATTCTGGGCCATTTGATAATGACCACTGCACATCTCTGCAAATTTTGGTAAAAGTTGAATGTGCACAGTTGAATGATAGTTTATAGTTGACCAGGAATTGGCTGGTGGATATTCGTTCTACTGTGATATATTTAAAATGTACCCCTCCTTTCCCATCTCCCCCCCTCAAAAAAGGGGAGGGAGGGGTGGTGGAACCAAAAGGGGAAGAGGAAAGGAGAGAAGGTTCTGTAGCATTATGCCAAGAAGGTAATACTCGAATGCAATTGATGTCCCATCTCAGAGGACTAGGTATTCATAGAGACAGCTCAACCTTGTAATTCCATTATCCTTTCCTCCTGGAAGTTGAAACCAGAAATTTATTTGCTACTGGTGCTTGTAGTTTCATCTGAAATTGTGAAGGAATTTGTCTTTACTTTACTAAAACAAAGAAATGGCAGTAGTTCCACTTTCTTTTTTTTAATCAATATGTGGACATCTGAAACTCTCAGGTAATCAGCAAGTCATGAGTGTTTATAAACGAAAAAGTTGGAACAGAACAACTCTGAGATCCAAGATTGTGTAACTCTACCGGCTGTAACTTATTATGGGAACTAGAGCCTGTTTGGATGGGCTTAAAAAAAGTAGCCAGCTTATAAGTCAAAAAAAAAAAAAAAGGGAAAAGGACACTGTTTGTCCAATAGCCCAAAGTAATGTCACATTTGGCTAATATTTGAGCCTAATACCCTCAAGAGTCTGCTCGGCCCAAAATAATGCCAAAAAATGGCCGGTCGGCTCAAAATAATGCCTAGGCTGGCCGGCCCAACAGCACAGGCTGCTACAGCATACATACATACATGTTGGAATTATAGATACACTTTATATACAAGAAGTATATATTTTATATACATATGTTGAAATTAATCATACATTTATTTTACATAAATTATACGTTAATTATACATTTATTATACACATATTATGCAATAATGATATGATATTTTTTTTTTTACATATACAATAGTGATACATATTATATACCACAATGATACGGTTTCTATTATACATTTTTTATACACATGGTACACTTTCTATACAAGACCGATACAGTTTATATACACATGCTGGAATTATATATACACTTTCTATACAAAAAATGATACATATTACATACAAAAATGATACAATTTTCTATTCTATACAGGACAATTGCACTGTGCTGATACACATTATATACATAAATGATACATATTATATACAAAAATGATACATACCTTACTGATTCATATTTTATATACATTACAAATAGGTACTGATACATATTTTATACACAAATGACACATATTATATATAAAAATCACTTCACACATTTTTGTGTTTGAATTTTTATTTGAAAATTGTCTTATTTAAGTTGGCTAATGGATGAGATTAGTGTAGTGGGTATAATTTGAGTTTGAGAAAAATTAGATTAGAGGGTGGAATTATTTACGGCCGACCGGCCATATATGTGCTTTTAGCTGAGATAGCCCAACTTATTTTTTTCAGCTTATAAGTTATTTTCAGCTTATAAGGTACTTTTTTTAAGCTAAGTCAAACGGGCCAACTTATTTTTTGGGCTTACTTTAAACACAAAACGGCTTATAAACTGACCAGCCAAATACTCCAAAAAGCTAAAAACAGCTTATACTTATAAGCTAAGCCAAACGGGCTCCTAATCAATTTAACATATATTTTTCTTGTTCTAATTGCATATTAAGTACACGCAAAAATGCCTCAAATCTTCATTTAAAGCCATAAGGACGAGAAGGTCATCACAAAAAAGCCTCTTTGCTTATCTAATGAAATCTCTCTAACATGATCATGTAAAATTGTGATTATCCACTTTGCAAACACCACTGAACATCTGAAGAAACGATCAAGTGGCAAAAGATTCAGCACTGCACAATGCATAAAATCGATACTTGGGAGCTCCATGAAATTATACACCTTTCAAAACAGAGAAACGATAATATTAAAAGAGTAAATCATTTAATCCTACACATACATAAAACTAGGTGAAGCACGCAATCAGTAGCAACCCAGATGAAAATAAAATATACTTTCTATGCCTCAAGCACATGTACTTGTGCCAAAGCCAAAGTTCTTGAATGGCATGGAAGGACATATTATCAACCCCTAGAGTTGGCATAGTCATTTGGCTCATCATTGTCATCTCTGTGACTTCCTTCTGCACCTGGCGTGAAATCATCGTTCACAGATTCAGTCCCTTGGTCTGCACCAAGCTGCTCACCATTGTTCGAGGTCCCAGAGCTCCCACCAAATTCAGAGTTGTTGAACAGATCATTACCACTGGAAACACCAGCATTGTAATTTCCACTATTCCCACCACCATATCCACCTCCAAAATTACCTTGTCCGACACTTCCACCATAGTTTCCACCTTCACCACTACCATACCCCACTCCTCCACCATAGTTGCCACCACCTGCAGGGTAACTGTTATTGGTACCATAGTTACCACCACCTCCATAATTGCCGGATCCGTAACCTCCAGCTCCCCCACCATATCCACCTCCACTACCATAACCACCCCCAAATCCTCCCTGACGCTTTTCTGTGGCATAATTCACCCTTACCCGTCTCCCGTGGAGTTCCTGCAAAATTAAGCAACAAAGTTTACCTAATACTAGCACCACAAGATTTTCAAAAAAATAAAAAATTCATTCTCAAATGACTGAAGAAAGTAAAAAAAAGTAATTTAGCCAAGATATAAAAGAAGGGAAAACAAGATGAAGTTCTATTGGAATTTTGAAACAGTAGAACCTTATTGGTTGGAACTAGATAGAAACAACCCCTTGGCACTAAAGATAACTAATCAATCTCTTCAAGTAATTGACAGAGTGGCAGACGGTGAATAAAAAAGAAAGGCACAACAACATGAAATTATTACCTGATACGGGTCCTAAAAAGTTGGTTCAAATATTTCACATCATTTAACCTAAGAAAGTGACAAAACCAATTTGCTCTTAATATTTAAGAAATGCACAATACCATGAAGTCACAGATTTTCACGTAACAGAATCTATTGGATGGGACTGGAAGGGAACCACCCCCCTCCGCTAAAGATAACTATCAATAGTAATTGAGAGAATGGAATAAGATGGATAGCATTTTATAGAAACTTATCAAAACCTGTCTTAATACACCAACTTATACAAAAAAACTGAAGGTGTATGTCACTCTTCGAGCATAACTGACACCAGTCCTTCACAAAGAAACCTGAGCATCATTACCTGGCCATCCAAGGCATTCAAGGCACTTGATGCTTCTTCAGCAGACGTATAACTAACAAAACCAAACCCTCGGGATCTCCCAGTGTCACGATCCAAAATAACTCTAGCTGCATGAACCATAGATATTATTGTTTAGTAAATTTTCTTATTTGTTTAGGACAAATTAATTTTATACGCTCCGTGAACTACACATGGAGTACACTGCTAAATTTTAGGTTATCAGAGGTACATTCATAAGTCAAATACCTTCAATCACTTCACCATGTTGGGAAAATGCCTCTCGCAGAGAAGTTTCATCAGTGCCGTATGAGAGACCTACAGTGGACACATGGCCATTATAGATCAGCGAAAAGATGGAAAAAGAACATAGCAACTCCATAAAACTGGGAACAAAATAATTTCACCTCCAACAAAAAGCTTTGAAGAAGACATGCTTCTTATAGCTTGGTAAAGTGAGGTTCTAGAGGCACACAGTTCCAAGTTCGTGTGCTTGCTAACACTCTGTTTAAGCATATTTCCAATTCTATTGAACAAAGCCATCTTTAAACCTATGAAAATAACAGAATGCCATGAGTCAACATTAAACATACATTAAACGTTAAGATGTTAGATTCAGAAGATTCTTTTTCTTTTTTTCTTTTTTGTGAAATGGAGATTCAAAAGAAATCTTTAGTTATAGAATCAGTCCCACCATTGAATGGTGAAAGGCACTAGATGTTGTGACTTGTGAAACAGTGTAAAGAAAAGAATTGGATGGCTTCTTTCTCTGACCTCATATTGCATCCCAATTCATATGATAGTTTTCCATATCAGGACGTTCCAAAATATGTGAACCATCCAACTAAGAAAATTATTCAATACAACTTTCACAACTTCAAGAATTTCAAATTCATTTTGATATCAAACACTTCAGTGATTTCTTCTACTAACAAGAACATAATAACTAAGTCCCATTAACATGTTCAGTAAAAAATAGTCATACAAAATAGCACAAAGGGAGCACATATCTACTCATCCATATTTGTCAACTATAGAGCAGGAAATTACTAAAATAAACAGGCCATGAACTAATCGCTCTATTATTCAAAACCCACTAACAATTTTTTTTAAATTTAAAAAAACTGTGTTTTAATAAGCAATCAACAGGCCAATATGCTCACTACTGATCTCAAAACTAACATTTCTAAATAGAGAGGAGCTGTAAAACCCCACGTAATCCACACAACATGGGCAAGGATTCCATTATCATAGTAAATAAATGGGAAAATTACGCTCTGTGGCTATTTTTTAAAATATTTACACCATGTAGCCTATACTTTGTGTATGTTTACCCGATCTTCAACATATTTGTGTATAAACACCTTTTATACACTTTAAACAAGGTTGATACATTATGCATAATGCTTTCCACCCAGGTATAATGTTGTATATATTGGGCTATGTGGTGTAAATATTTTTCCAAGGCTGTTTTATTTTGAAAATATCCCATTAAAAAAAAAAGTCCATAACTATACCTTATTGTAGTACACTAGTAATGGTGTTCAAGAAACCAAACAAAAATGGGTAAAACCCTAACCTTTTGATTAGAACTAAACAAACAGTAACAAGGATTAAAATAAGTTGAAATAATAATACCCTATGTACCCTTTTAAGATTAAGTTAATTTGAAACACATATAGGAAGATTTGTAGAAGAAACGTACCTTTTAGGTGTTGAAGAAAATGTTTTCCCTTAAACCTGAATTCAGCAGTAGGGTTTTAGAACTTTGTGGGTATAAATATTGTTAAATATTTTGGCCATACAAAGATAAAACCTTGGCACAATCTGGGCCATTGGATGAAAGGCAGTCCCAAACTGGATTTATTTCCATTTTCCTTTCCTCTAGAAATATCAAACTATGCTATTCATGGGTTCCGACTTATGTGGCACTATTTGATTGGTGTGAAATTTAAGAAAGAAAAATATTTTTTTCATTTCGATTTATATACAGTAAAGTTTGAATTTGAGCTGGGTTTAAGGAAAAAAAAAATAAAGATTTTTCAAATCTGTATATGTTATAATATTTGTATGACTATAGAACTTTTGCAAATATGTGGCCTTAAATTTGACATAATATTTGTGTGATTATTAAAGCTTCTCATTAAAGATAAAATAGAAAATGTAAAGTTAATGGTAATTTTAGTAGTGTGTCATTCTTTTTTGAAATGATTAAAAAGAAAAGTGTGTTACATAAAATGGCAAAACTTTTGAAATTTAAGGTCCGAAACAAGCTTTAAACATTTGTATAACTACAGATAATCTCATCAAAGGTAAAATGAGAATTTTAAAGTTAAACTATTTCTAAATATAAAATTGTGACTTTTTTAAAAAAATAGATTAAAAAAAGTGTGCTATATAAATTGAGGCAAAAGACATAATTAATTGTGATTCAATTTTCAAATTAATTAAATTTAACTATATACATCTTTTATATATATTTGTTTTACTTGGACTTGTCTTATTGAATGCCAAATAATTATGCACCATATCTATATATAATATAAAACTATGCATAGATAAGGTGATGTGGCATCTCTCTATGGCCTAGAATTGCATTTATCTTTTTTTGGTTTTTTTGCTATTTTCTCCTAATTTTTCAGTTCAAGTACTTATTCTTAAAAATATAAAAATGGCTAAATAATTAATTAATGAGGAGACGTTTTAAAGATGAGACGAATTAAAGACTTTAGTCCTCTAGGTTTCTTCTTAGAAAATTGTAACGGTATACTATTTATATTATGAGATAATTTTCAATAATAATCTCATTAGTTAATAGAATCAACTAATCTCTCACAGTTACAAATATTATTTTTGTTTTCCATGAAACTTTCAGACGTCTCCATGCATATGGATCAAACGTATTCATTTAATTTCCTACATCAATTACAGATATGGATTGTAATGATCCAGTGCATACATATTTTTTGGTCACTAACTCTATTGTGATTACTCCATTAGAGAGTAATAAATACCACAATAAACTAAAATCAGTTACTTGCTGGACAAAATTAATAGAATTGTATTCTCTTCCTCTACCGAAGAATTGTGCTACCAATTCTCAAATTTCTCTTTTACATAAAAGTAATACGGAAGGAGCAATTGTATGATCATCTGCGTCTTCTTCCACCAAGAAATTCAAGTGTTTTGAGATTAAAGGTGGACACTGTGCTCACTAGCGAAGGGGTTAGTTAGTCCGTTCCTTTTTTTAAACATCAATTCATATTATTTTCCTCTTTTTATTTATTCTTCTATAACTCAATCCCAACCACCTGTTGCATTTTAGTGAATTTTTATACATAAATCTATGCTCTGCATAAAAAATATTGAATTCAAATGAACTCGAGAACAGTAATTTTGTATCGCCCTCTGTGTTACTACATTCTTTTGGTGTTTGACATTTACGTAAAACATGACGCTCCAAGCTAAAGTGATACGTTTTGATAGAGTTTAACTCAAAATTAAACTGAATATCATATGTTTATACCTTTAGAATACAACTTGTTTTTTGTCATTTAATATTTCTACTATGGATAAAAAAGATTATGGATCATGCACATCAAGTTTCTTTGAGTAATTATCAAGGTAAATTATTTATGTTAAATTTGACAATTTTATTACTTTGTTATTTTGCACCATTAATATAACATTTATCTTTTGTTACAGATTTAACTGCAGAACCTAAAAGTTCCAATATGAATATTTGAATATGAGTATGCAACAATCTTACAAATGCGATATGAATATTTAAAAAATGAACAAATATAATGAAAAAACAAAATATAAAAAGGAGTTTTACCAAATATTCATACAAAGAATGACCGTGCGTACTGATTAATTTATTTACTATTTTATTTTCATCTATCATTTTAACATTTCTCTTTCGTCTCACAAGAAAAACAGTGCACTAGAATATATATATATATTGCAGTTTAAAGGTCCCAACTTACTGGTATCCATGAAAATAGATGCCGTATTGGAACTTTAGGTTCTTCAAGTGTTTCAGAAACAATTGGTTATAAGGAAGTACATATTTTAGCTTATTGTTTAAGAATGTATCATCTCTCATTCGATGTTAAATTTGTTGAATTTAATTTTCTTTTACCAGTTACTATTAACTTTTATAATTAGAACAATTGATAATATTACAGTTGGAGAATAGAGAAAATATAAAAATATATTATTGATCAGAGAGTAAAAATTCATTCTTAAGTCAGAATTTTTTGTACGACCGCGCGAAGCGCGGATAAATTCCCTAGTTATGAAATACTAACGTTGTTTTTCAAGAAAAATTCTCGTATAGAATGGACAATACTGAACCTACGAAAATAAGATAAGCAACGTCCATTAAGTGGATTTTCACATAAACTATACTATCTCATTGAGCTTATCTCTTGTTGCATTTAAGAAAGTTGCACCCCCGGCCGCACTGGCTCAATACACAAGCCACTAAGGCAAGTACTTTAGGCTCCTAAATTTTGGGGGCCTATTTTTTAATAAAGTAGACTTAGGTGTATAAATCTTTTTTTCTTCAAAAGATATTTAATTAAGCTAGAAATTAGTTCATAGTAGTTGTCTACTATGCAGCAAACTATTCCAAGAAATAACCGTAGCAAGTTTAATCAATATTCAGTAATTTTGAGTTTAACTATTAAGTCTGCTGAAATAGGATCATTCTTCATCATTTTGAGCTTGCACTAATTTTCTTTTACACTAGATGTATATCTCACACGCATATTTAACAACTACAATATGTGTGTGTGTGTGTGTGTGTGATTTCAAAATATTTCTACTAATTAACATGAAATGCACGTGCGGCGCACGGGATGCACATGACACACAAGGAATGCACGTGTTGTGCACGAGATGCACGTGCGGCGTACGGGATGCACGTGCGACGCACGTGATGCAAGTTGACAAAGGTTGTGTCTTACGCAAAGCAGCTGATGAAACAAAGGATCATAACTTCGCTGAAAGGAAATAAGGTACGAAGAAAGTCGTTAGGTTGGAAAAGTGACTCACCATCATATATTTTACCATTTCCTAGCAAGGCTACTGCTACTATCTTTCTATCATGGGTGCTAGCACCAATTGTGAGAATCCAAGGTGCCTCGTTAAACAATCTAGGGCTGCCTAAACTATGGTTACCAGTAGAGGCGATCACTATAATACCTTTCCGCATTGCAGACAAAAAATCAATAGCATTATTGTTATCGTAAAAGTTTAGAGAAGATCCACCAGTGGAGATTGAGATAATGTCTACACTGTCATCAATCGTAGCATCAAATGTAGCAAGTATGTCAGCTTCTTCACAAGTGACTACGGAAAACACCTTATACATGGCAACATGAGCAAGAGCTGCCATGCCAGCTGATGTGCCATTGACATTGCTGAAACACATTTGCATGATCAGCAAAGTTTCCAGCAATCGTGCTTGAAGTATGTGTGCCATGGCTTGCCTCATCGAATGGGGGATCAATAGAGCCACCCAAGAAGTTCCTTCCACCAATGAGCTTCTTGTTACATGTTACGTTTTCATTAAACTCACATTTTTTTTCATCGAAAGAGGGATGGCCTGGTGTAATCCCAGTGTCTAGAACCCCAATAATAACACCCCTCCCATAATTGGATTCTTCCCAAATGCCAACATTCTGGTGCAGCCCCAAGAAATTGGGAGTATGTGTGGTGTGCATGGACAACATCTTTTGTGGCATCACTGAGACAAAACCATCCTTCTTCTCCATTTCTTTCACTTCGTCAGAACACAATCTGGATGCAAAGAAGAAGCCATGTGATGGTAGGAGTGAATCATTCGTGAAGGTTCTTCTTAATCAAGAACAACTTTCGGTAGAAAGGAGTAGTAGTAGCTGCGGGAGCTGGCAAACTTACATGAAAGTTCACAAATTCTTTTGTTCAGCAATAGTAACTAGGTGGAAACTTAGAGTCTGTTGCGTTTTGTACCCTTAACGTATGTTCTCTTTTGTAATATGCACCCTATCCTATATTTTTTTATGATTCGCACCCTAATTTCCTTACTTTCTTGCAAAATAATGAAATCACTCTTTTATAAATTTTCCACGAGGGCAAAATTAGAATAGTCATAATAAGAATAGAAATGATCCAAAAAAAAAAAAAACCAACAAACTCAAGCTGTTTCTGCTTCAACACGACCATGGCCATCATCGTCATTAATAGTTAGGGTGGCAAATCCTGGGTGCAAAGACGGATGCAGAATTCAAATAATATGCTCAACTCAATGGCCCTCGTCATCATTAATAGTCTGATATTTGTTTTTCCTCTGATTTTGGCATGGAATTTGGGAGTAGTTCAACAGAGTAGTACAACTTCTCTTACGATTAGTGTTGCCATTAGAGTATCTTCTTGTGATTGCATCAAATCTTAATAATGTTAGTACAAAAAGATGCATGTACTTATGAGCTAAGGAAATAACAGTTGCTTCAAAACAATTTGCGCCTCTTTCTTCAAAGCTAAATTCAGTCCTGCAATATTTTTTTTTGGGTGTGCAATTAAAATTTTGTGATTAATGGAAGGATCTACAAACTCAATCTAGAGTGAAACGACGTACTTTCTTTCCTATTCTCTTCGACAAATCCAAGGGAAAAGTCGTTGGTTGTGATATATTTGCTTACGTCAAAAATACAGAGAGCAGAGAAATTGTAAGTGGATGTGCTTCCTTCTGTGATACACCTCCAAATCTTGAAATGTTTTCTCTTAAAGGGTAACATGATACTCCAAATGCTAAAAACCGTGGTGGTCTTATAGATCCTGGCATCCTGTAGAGTTATCTTCCTTTTGCTCGGAGGAATAATAGCATCAGATGTACAAATGAACAATGTATTTTCTCTGGAAGCAATTGTATCCACTGGGAGTAATGGGTGTTGCCGGAGTGCCATTTCAAGATCATCAAGAAGTGTCGCAATGTCAATACAAACCATAAACACCAAGAAATCTTCTTGGGCTCTTCTTAATTTTGTGTCATTTTCTTTTTTATTTTCTGTATCCCAATTTTGCCCTTGTGGAAAATTTATAAAAAGAGTAGTTTCATTATTTTGCAAGAAAGTAAAGAGATTAGGGTGCGAATTATAAAAAGATATAGAACAGGGTGTATATCACAAAAGAGGACATACGTTAGGGGTGCAAAATGCAACGGACTCGGAAACTCAACTAAAGAATAGTTGAAAATATAAAAAAGTAAGTCATCAGTACTTGGGGTTGATCGAAAAGGCAACAATAGGATTTTCAATGTCTTAATACTGGTAGGTGATAATAGATTAACATTTTCTCCTCTTTATATAGAGGTGTTGGAGTAGGGAAGGGATGAACTGGTAGGTGATGATAGATTAACATCTAACTTGGGTGGTCGTCATATGATAAATTAAATTAAGATTGTAAAGCTAGGTGAATTGATAGCTACATGTGGGGTGGTCCAAATTAATCATTAACTTTCTTAACAGTGCGGCGATCGGGATGCACGTGTGACGCACGCATAAACTAGTTTTATTGAATATACTTGACATTTCTTTTTCAGATTTGGATTAAAGACACCAATTCCATTAGGCCATCCCTGTTTGCACCAAGTGATGTTGTCTAAAACCCGTGATGTAGGCGTAAATTCTACCACTATGAGTATTTATTTGTACGTTTTTAAAGTAAAGATGAAATGAAGAACTAAATATAAGTATGAAAACATATGGAAATATTCTTTAAGGCTCTGTTTTTTTTTTAAAGATAAAGGAGTGAATCTTTGGCTTTTCTATTTGTAATACCTAGTTAATCTGGTTAACTTCAATGTATTTGTGGTTATTCTTTACTAGTGAATTTATCCGCGCGTTATAAAAGATATTAATAAATTTAATTTTTTGTAAAAAAATGTAGTGTAAATAGAGTAGATAAATTTTAATTTCATTATATTGATTAAATCACAAAGATATTAATTAGAGTATAGTTTAACTACATGTATTTTTCATTATTGAATTCCTTTCCCAAAAGAAAAAAGAGAGAAAAAGACAACTAACTTTGCATTAGAAACACAAATCGAACTAACAAAACTAAAAACACAAAGGAAACAAAACAACCAACTTTATTATTTGTTATATTCACTCGTAGGTCTTCAAATTTCACAACTATTTTTGCCAAATGTAGTACATATTCACATACAACTAACTTACAATTGTTCTGCTTAAGTACTTTCCAAGTAAGAGTCATATTCTCTCTCAAAATTGCACATCTATAGGTGCAATTCATGAAGTAGATTTAGACCACTAAAGTTCCGACAATGCCAACCGTTGTTCTAAAGTTCTTGCAGGCATCGAAGGTTGCTTACTTTCCTTGAAACAATGGATCTCCTGTAATATATAGTTGTTTGAGTCCCGTGGAGTTCACATAAGCTTCTATCCATTCTGGGACCATTTCCCTTTTGCAGTCCTTGCAAACTTTATTCTTGTGATTCAAAAACTTCATTGTTATATCTGTTTATGACCACTTGAAACACCCAATTTATGCGGCACAGTTGAATTTTGAGAGTCAAACTTTTAAATTTTGATCGTAAATTCGTACATGAAATCTTTAAGCTTTTTGAATATTTTTTACATATTTGGAAACTACGTAAAAAATACGATATGTCATAATAATTGATAAACCAAAATATTTAGAAGGCGTATAAAAAAATCGCAGTCTAAGAAAAGCGTATTCGACTTTCGAAATCTGAAATGTGTCATTGGGGCGGAGTAAATAATATTTATACTCTCTACTGAAAGCCAACACCTGTTGGTGATATTTCTGCAACCTCACTTCAATTTAGTATCAGTGAGATAAAAATTTCATATAATAAACAGATCTAATATGTGCCATTAACAACAGACATAGAAAAGGAGACAGGCGCATCCAATTACCCAAAAATTTGAAATCACACAGATTAATTTATCAGACGAAAAGAGGAGGCTAAACGAACAAACTTTTCAAGAGATTAGATACTGTCATGTGATTACCTTTGTGAAGTTAATGCCCTATACGTACAAATGCTTACAAGAATGTAGGAAAACTGATACATTTGTGGTCTTTATTTGTAGTATGAATTTTTGGACTAATAAACCACCCACTTACAGATTACTTAAAGCACCTATAATTTTGGAATATGTATAGACCTTTAAAGAAACGTTTCAGCACCCATGTCGGAGTCCTTTTAGAATGTAACTTTAAAGAAATGTTTCAACATGATAAATAGACATATACGTAACCACCACTGGTGCAATAATTGACAAAGAGAAAAATAAGTAGAAAAATAGAGGGAAAAGCCAAAAATTTGAGAGAAAAGATAAATAGGAATATTGGTCATAAAGAGATGTCACATCATCTTATATATGCCTAGCTTTATATTATTGGTCAAATGGATAAGCAGGCCCTCAAAGTTGCCATGATTTTCTATTTTGACACCTAAACTAAAGCTTGTTCCTATTAGACCCTTCAACACTTATTAAAATGTGTCTATTGAACAGTTAAGTCACAATCTCCCTTTAAAATAAAGAGAGCCTGCTTTCCAAACGCTCTGATATGAAAAAGAGGACCAACAAATGCTTGACACGTAGACAGTAACAAAAGAAATAAGGTTCTTCTCTTCCTTAATTTGTGTATTTCAGCTACGAAAACAACATAACAAACTCTAAACTCGACAGCGTACGGAATGCACGTGCGGCACACGTGATGCAAGTTGACAAAGGTTGCGTCTTACGCAAAGCAGCTGATGAAACAAAGGATCATATCTCCTGCCATCATCTGTCAATATTTCACAGTAGAGTTTTCTTCTCAATGATTTCTTAAATGGCTCAATTCATTAAAAATCCTATTGTCATCCTCCTTCCGCATTTGTTCAGACATCAGAACACATAATATATTTTAATTATGTACAAGTTCATATAAAAAGACCAAGCTATTTTCTCCGTTCACTTTTACTTATCAATTATACTAAAAATAAATTTTACACTTTTACTTGTCCACTTTATCATATCAAGACAAACACAAATTTTCTTTTTCTTATTTTACCCTTAACATTAATTACTCATTTTCAAATCATTTCCCAAGTCTATTAAGACTATACACCAATTAAAATGAATATTATATTAAAAGGGCAACTTACATAAATAACTATATTTTAATTCTTGCTTTCAATCCGTAGCTACCTTTTTGCTATTTACAATTCGTAGCTACATTTAGGCAATTTCGCTGTATTTAACTGTATTTCAGATGTCACATGTATTTGCGTGTATTTGAATACATGCAACCTTAATTTCTCTGAAAACATGTGTATTCAAAATGATTATATTCTAGTGCATTTAAATACACGACGGAGTTGTGCATTTTAGAGTGTATATATATTAATCTATCCTTTTATTTTGGCTGTAATTGAATGTATTTAAGCTCTGATCAGCAAGGTCGCCGGCGGGCGTCGCAAGGTTAAATGTATTCGATTGTATTTGAATGTATTTACACTCAAAAAATGATGAAATGAAAAATACAATACAAAATAAGGAAGAATACAATCAAAACGGTCGAATTTACGGTGAAATACAAAATAGCACTGTATTTAGACTCAAAAAATTGAAGAAATACACAAAATACCACCCAAAATACCACCGTGTATACAAGCACCACCGGATCCAAAAAACATCAACAAGTAGTCATAGGCATTAGCAAAAGAAGAACAACTTCAACAGAACTTCAACAATGGAAGCCATGGAACAACTTCTGCTTCATTTTTTGAACACCAGAAGTCATGGAAGTTCAACAATGGAACGTTAGTTAGAGTTTGGAACGGAGAGAATAGATGATGTGAAAGGCGTATCTGGCTGGAAAAAAGTGTGGCAGTGCCCGGAAAATAGTGTGGCAGTGTTGTATTTTCTCAGATCTGGTGGTGTCTCAGATTTGGCGGTGTCGCCGTGGTGACTTTACATGGTAACCGACGAAGATGACCGGCGGCGACGGAGTTCCGGTAGTGGGGCGGCGGCGGTTGTGTTAGTGAATAGGAAGGAGGGAGAAAGTTTTTTACGGTTTGGAGAAGATGAAAAATCTGAAATGTGTAGTGTGGGAGAATAGAGAGAGGTATATGTATTTCGGTATAGCTACCTATAGTAATTTAGAAAATTAATTTAGCTACTAAATATAAATAAATCAAAAGTTAGTTATTATTAATAATTACCTTTTAGAACAGCCTACACCAAGTAATTTTTCCATAATAATATATGTACGTCATTTCTTAAATCTTAAAGGGCGTGCAAAGTTAATAATGAACAAGTAAAAGTGAACTGAGGGAGTACAATCTATAATCTCAACCAGTCTACGACACACTCTAACACCTTCTGCGTACATACATATCATAAAGAATCGTGGTGAGATGGATCCCTCTATTCTCTTAATTAGAGGTCTTTAGTTTGAACCCTGAGATTGAAAACAATCTGGATAGGAAGCGCTTCACCTTCAATGAATCTTATGTGGTGCAAATTCAAATTATTGGAGTGAAAAAAAAAAAAAAAAAACAACAAGACACCATCTACCCCGCACACCCCTAACTTGACATTGGATATAACATAATTATACGTGAGGCCAATATTGAAAAATACAACGACATTGAATTGCAAGAAATCTTCTCTAAGATCCAAGAACACTTTCAAAACAGTAGTGGAAATAACTAGAGAATTAGAAAATACTTCTTCCATTTTAATAAATGTATATGTTTTACTCTATATATATTTTTTAAATTCTTTCAAATACGAATGCCACTTTCTATATTTAATGCATGCATCTTTAATATTAACATTTCTCATGACGTGTTTAAGACGACAACCTTCAAAGAACATTTGGATCCAATATATACATCTTTAATGTAAGATCAAAAAATTCAAAAGTCTCCCTTATTGTTTTCAAACTGCGTCCCCAGTTAAACTAAGATACATATATAGAAACGGTTCGGAGGAATATGTTTCCAATACTCATATAACAACAACTAACTATATATCCTATTCCAATGACTAATGAACAAGTAACAAAGAAACTGTAACTGGCATATTATATATAGGCTTCATTTTAGTCACTATTCATGTCATGTCTTGTTGCAAACGAACTTGGTACCACTGAAGGGAACCCACATCTCCATCAATTTCAAGTTCACACACAGATTTTACTAGGTATTGAACTGCATCATCAGTATCTTCAAATCTTGCAAGATCTGGTGGCAATGCTTTGCCTGGCCAATTTTCAAGCCAACCCTTTAACCTGTCCCTTAATTCGTCCTCAGTTACAAACTCCTCCGGCTTTCCAGGTTCCATTAGCACATATGTGTCCGTCTCTATGTTTGATCTTCTACGTCTTGTAGCTAATGTCTGATTAATTTACACAAACAACATATAAAGAGAGACAATTAAGAGAGTGAAGTGTTGCAGATAGATAAACAGAAGTGGAGTTTTAACGTACATACAAAAAGTTAAATGTAGACAGCCATTGATAAAAAGTGAAATTAGTAATATGACCAAGTTACCCGAAAAAATAAGTTAAAATACTTTCGTAGTTAAAAAGTGAAATTCGTAACCTGAAAAATTAGGCAAGTTACTTAAAAAAGTAAGTTAATATATTCTTTCCACATCATGTATACAAGTTAAATTAGATGTAATATGGTATTGGAGTCTTGGATTCAAAACTAAAGCTATAATATATAAAATATTTTCTCGTGTTTAATCCACAAATTACTTGTTGGGCCAATTTCGAAGTTATTTAATCGGTTCTAATACAGCGGGAAAGACAAAGATACCTTTGTTGCATTGAGGTGGATGGGTCTACAAGTCAAACTGTGGAGAAATGAGGAATTAAAGGGCTGAAAAAAGGGTAGCTGCAAACTTCTGTGTAAAAATGGGAGTGGATATTGAAGTCTCGATGTCTCTGTCCCTGCCATGAAAGAATAACAATACTATTGTGAGTGTACTTTACTACTGGCTAGGTCCTTTTTCTTTTTGGGCTGCTAGTGAAGTGAGAACTATCCAACATCATGTAATGACATAATAATTTATAATGTCAATCAATGTGGAGCTTTAACATCCTGCATATCCTTTGAAGCATGAACAATATAAAATGAAGGTCTAACCAGAGGCGGAACTAGAATTTGAAGTTATTGGACTTCTGAATTTGTCACCAAACTCATGGCTCATTTTAGTTACTGAGTTCACAATTAAATAGTATACATATTTAATGAATTTCCTAATACAAATACGTACAGTGTCTATGCAAAAACTAATAGGTTCGTCTGATTTCGTACCTAATATTATAGCTCCTTCTTGGATCTAATATTGGGTAAACCAGGAATATGAACGTGCCTGTTTTTGTTACCATGTCGAGAAAACAGACCTTTGGCATAAATTCTACTAAAAGCTAATCAGGAGGTGAAGATTGCCCGAGAGACAACAGTCTATTACCTAAACCGGTGTGGATGTTCTAACTTGTTACATAATACAAATTTTAGTTCATCATCAATAATGCAGAAAAAGGTGCCGATGTTACTGTTTAACTACATAAAAATGGGAAAAGGGTTGAAACTCAACCCAAAGAAACTAAGGAAGTGCAAGGATTTAATGGGAACTTACCTATACAATTGTACGTTTTATTGCACCACAATTGTGCCTCCATGAGTCAAGGAAAATAAGTTTCTGCTTTATTGACAGCAGTTAGTGGCAGCTACTGTTGATGTATAATAGGCAGATTAAACAACAATGAATAGTTAAGAACATAGCAGACTAAGAACATGTCAGAATAGTTGCATTTAGACTTTGATGACGATGGGGGTGGATAAGATGATGGTTTTCAGCCTCATCTATATATATCCAAACTGTTGCTATATTTTCCCAATCAGTGAAGTGTACAGGCTTGGGAAATTCTGGGCCGAGCATTTACTCCACTAAGAGAAAAAGCCACAAACATTTGAGGGTAAAATTCACATATAACCACTTTTAAGCCCCCTGTAATTGAAAATATACACTGTCACGAGAGTTCCAAATTTCATATGTGAAATTCTGAGACATTGTCCGAATTTCACTTATGGAATTTGAACTCTATAATAATGGCTATTTTTCGATTGCGGGATCAAAAAGTGGTCGGTAAACGCTATCTGTATAACATTTGAAGCTAGAACAGGGCCCTTTCGGGACATCCAATAAATTGGACCCGGAGCTAGAGCCTGGAGGTGCTTCCTCTAATAGTTGGTTAAATAAAAAAAACCGAAATCAAATATGAAAATTATTTTACTTCTGGACAAAAAGCAAATTGAAGCTGAATTTTTTTAATTGAAATTGAAGTTAAAAAGAGTGAAAATTGAAGTTGTTTTCAGATAGTTCTAGTTTTTCTGAAAAGGATTACAAATTTGTGTGTTGGAAGTTCGAAAACGAAAAAAATTGAAGCTGAAATACAATTTCAAATCACTGTGTCAATTTGAAACAATTATTTCTGAAACAAACTTCAGAAGTCAAATTACACCGTCCACACTGTTCTTCCGTAATAATGGTTACCTTACAGGGACACTTACAAAAACTAAAACAGAATACTTGAGTCAGATTCAATTTGTTTGGATTATGTAAAATTCGGTTAGACTGATTTCTATTCATTAGCATTGACAGATATTGTAATAAAAATTGGTTCTATTAAACTCAACTGGTTGCCATGTGTCTTCACTGAAGACAATTTTTGGGCGAGTAACAGCACAACAGACTTTTCAGCTAAAACACATCCAAAATCTAGATTGCCAAGGCACGATCCAATTGCATGTATGATACCAATATGCGCATGTGCTTGAGTGTGTTTTATGTGAATAAAAGAATAACAGTTCGTTGAATGTCAACAGCCCTAAAATATTACAACATATGACCTTATAGCAAGCACTAAGCACTTTGCAAAGAAGTGCAACTCTTGGCAAAATGGTAAGAGGGTGTGGTGTATACACAAGACCTGCTCTCTTCAATCCTTTTGGTCTATAATCTGACAACTGAAACTGCACCAAAAATGACACTTCGAGGAATTTATAATGCTCACGATGAGAGGTTGCTTCGCCCAAGATGAGAGACCCTAGTTGATGGTATGAAAGGTGCTTCCTCATCCACTGTTGAATCTGAAGAACCATTCTTTGTACTATCAGCATTATCATCTGGCAAGTACAGATCAGATGACTTCTTCTCCATCTCAAGCTCCTGTAGAAGGTAAAATGCAGGTAAGACATACTTTTAATAGTATAACACACTCCCAAGGAAAATCATATGAAGGCCGAACCTCTCACAAACAAAGACGGTCAATTAAGCAATCATGTGATCTTTTTTTTTTTTTTTAAAGGATGTGCCCAGGCCAAGGTACAAAATGTTCATCAACTATTCAATAGTGCACCTCCACATTTCACCAGGTACAAGGTACATACTACCTCCCCCTAATACATATACCGCGTAACTCTGTGCACCCATAGTTTTCACCAACTTCATTGACCGCTATGCCACGCCCTTGGGTGCATGTGACTTAATCAAATATTTCTTTTCATGGTCTTCCATTTTAAATATGACAAGCACGCAAGCAATTGGGTTAGAAAACCCCACCATTGACCCTCACAAAAGGAAAAAGATAAAGACCTAAAACAATAGAACAAGCCAATAACAATCTTGACCTCAACCAGAAAGCGTGAAACAAAAATGGGAGAGGCAGAATATATAACAGTAAGCTTATCTATTGCTGGCATTAAGTATTTATAAGCATCTGTTATTCGTGAAATATTTATAATGTAGCTTTTCTCTAAGCAGCCTATGTATTTGGTTTTTTTATTTTTTTTTATTTTTTTTTAATAACCGTGGTGTCTGGCGAACTTGCACGCACCTCAACTAATTCCACGGAATATTTGTCACCTCTCACCAACAACATGTACTAGGTAACTCTATTCACCAAGGCTAGAACAGATGGAAAGAAATCACCTAGTGTTGTTTTGTCTCTACTGGGAATTGAACCTGAGACCTCATGGTGCTCAACCCACTTCATTGACCACTAAGCCACACCCTTGGGTGCAACAAGCTCTATATTATAAACACAATAGGATGATAACTGTTTTATATTTCACTGTTGATGCTTAAAACAAGATAACACCGACTCCCTAAGAAACAAAAGTAGCATCCAAACTGCTTATGTTCCTCTTGGGAAATCAGAAAACAGACCAGGAAAACAACGAAATCTAAAAAATGAAAAAGAAGACATGGTCTGAAAGTCGGAACAAAAGCTGACCTTAGCTGTTCGATCTATGATATTATCTACAGGAAGCTGGGCTGCTCGTACATCCTTGATCTTTATGTAGTTATACATCACGACACCACATAATGCTAACCAGAAACAAAATTTCATCAACATGGTGATTGTTAGCATAAATTTCCAATAAATAAGGAATGGTAAGTTTACCTATGGCATAGCCCGTAATATTAAGAGTGGTAATCGTCGACTCCGGAAAAATTAAAGTTGACAGGGCAATTAATATCCAATCCTTCAAGACACCAGCCACTCGGATGGTTACAGCACCAGTTCTACCAATCACTAAGAAAATTGAGAAATTCAAAGCAAGTGCACAAAGTGCATTTGAAAAGAAAATCCAAAAATTGAATTGGATCTGTGAGACTTCCATTTCAGGCTTCTCCAGAAGATACCATGGGATAAAAAGAAAAACGAAGCTGCATATTAAAACATTAAATGATAAGTACCTCAAGAAGCAGTGCAATATCACTTGCATGAGACTCAAAACAACAGAAGACTGCCATTTGAAATACAGGAAATTTGTCTCACTCATTGCGAACACAGAGAATGTTTTCCTTCAAAGCCAGTAGTTTATAGAAACTATACCTCACTTTGGAGGAAAATGTAAGCAAATATGTAAAACAGCCATTACATATCACAGCATACAGATAAACCTTCTATCTCTATGCATAGAGGAAACCATTCACATTACAGTTGCCAACACTGCCACAATCAAACTAGCAAGTAGATATCCACCTTGTCAACATCAACAGCACTTTTTTGACTTCACAAATGCCAAGATATATTAATGCATGGCATGCAGGAAAGAGATTTACACAGAGGACTACATATTCACAGAAATTTAAAGATAATATTTCTTGTTTCAAGAAAATATATTCTACAAGTTATGGTATAAGAAACATAACCCCTATTGTTGCAAGCCTATCCATCACAAAGGATGCAGTTCTAAAGTAAATAAAGCAAGAAAATATTAGATGCCGTATTTCATCAAATATATGTCCTTCAAGTACGATTCCATGTCGATAATCAAAAACGAATGCGGAATAACAAAAAAGTTATGAGGACTACAAATGTTATGTAAAGTGCCATGGTCACCCAAAAGGCAGCACATGTTGTTGGCACCAGACAATCTGTTAAATTTTTAACTTTGACCTCATTTAGAATGGTCGTTTATGAACACATAAATCTACTTTGGCAACACAAGCAGCGAACAACATTAATCATAAAATCCATAAATTTTCTATACCAAGTTTACTACTAACCGTGACGCAAGACCTTTCAACTTTGTTTACTATTGTTTATGAAGATTGTAGCAAATGAATGATACAGTATAATGTCAAGGTTCAATGTCTGTGTTACATCTGAGTATACTGCAAAACTAAAATAAATAAATAGGTGTATAGAAGTATCCTTCCTCTAACCGCTTAAGCTTTTAGATAATGTGATTCACATTTCAACAGACTTGAGGTGCAGTAGGATGATATGATGTATCAGCAGCTACTGTGGTCGGGAGTAATCAAGAACTACTCCAACCCATTAAAAGATACCAATCTAAGGAAAGGTCCTATGGCATGTTGTCCTTTCTTCTCTAATCCCAGGTGGGTGGTGAACACGGGGAAGACATGGAATCATTGACAGCCAAGTTCTAACTCATCAAATAGATCTGAACAAAACACGGGCTTGACCAAATGAAAACAGATAAGTCAACCTTGAAGATTGAGGAAGAATACCTGCATGGAGCTATGTAATACAAGCTGGTGATAGGATTGAGTGTTAATCCCTTCTTCTGGAGAAGAACTTGAGTTAACACCAGCCTAAGAGCCTCGGCAAATATCCCAGTCACCTGGTAAACTGTACCTACTATGTTGAAGTGAATTTCCCCATAGGAGGATATTACAACACCAATACTGACCAAAAACATGTTCAAGAATACATCGCATCTTAGTTTATCAGTTCCACAAATCACAGCCATGACAAATGTGGCCACCGGCACTGCCATTTCAATACAGAGAAAGCTACAACCATTCAGTAGATTCCCAAGCACAGGAATTTGTAATTAGAAAAGAGTACAGTATACAGACATACTCAGAGCTTTGAGCATCTGGATGAAGGCCACAGAAATGAATAGATATGCAGTATTGCCAAACCTGTGAGTACAAAATATGCACCTTTCAGAGATAAACTATTTCAACCTCATAGCCTCAACTCACTAACTGAAACAGAAATCATCCACAACCATAATTCTCTCCTAGAAATTAAGAACCTCCAAGTGTGAGGAACAAGGAACAAGGAGACAAGAAAGTTTAATGGTCAACAGTATCAAACTTTATGAAGAAACATTGTTAGTAGCACATTATACTAACTTTTAAGCTGTAGATGAATATGAAGAAAAATATAACAGAGTACGTCTAACAGGAACCTCTCCAATTTCAAATGAATAAATAATACCAACAAGTCACAAGTGATCATGAATGACATAACCTGCAAGAAAGGCCAACAAATATTCGAGTTCCTCAAAGTAGAGAGCTCACCAAAGACTTGCAGCAAAGAAAGCACTGATTGGAATAACACATGTTGCATATCTGCAAATTCGATAATAAATGGAGAAATGAGAATAAAGATGCGTTTCAAAATAAAAGCAGTTCAAATGTGCAATTCTCACATTTCAAGAGTCATCTTGACAGGTGACACAACCTGCAAAAAGATAATCATGAATTAAAAGGGAAAGCCAGATGACCCTAAATACGAGAATCAAAGTACTAAGATCAGACATCAAAAATTAATTTGCCAATATAGAAAAAGTAAGAAATGAACTAAATTCAGAAACTAAAGACGACCATACACCCGTAATCCTTTTAGTACACAAACAGAGACTTAACGAATTCTCCAAGGAAGTTCATTTGCATGGCCACAACCTTCTCTCCAAGGTCACAGGGTAGTGTAAAAAGAGGATAAATTTTCACCAGCACAGTACTTTCCTCAAACAAAAATTGAATTCATCAACAATGTTAAATATCCTGATGAAGAGTGACTAGGGATGAGCCTCAAAATAGACCAATAAACTCTCAGATCAATCTAACATAGTCAAAATCTGTCCATGAACTTTCCTTTCAAATTAAGATCCAGCACTAGACTCTAATTCCATGCGAGTTGCTTAGGTTTTGTTTGCTAAATTAGATAGGATTACCAAACTGCCAATGCAGAGTAAAACAATTCTCAGGCCATAGATATACCTTCCTCCTCTAGGTCCCCAAAAATAATTCAACAGAAATAACTTTTTCTACTTGTCGAAGTATTGTAACAAGCTGCTGATAAATTATGGACCTTTTAATCGGAAAAGACACTAGGCAAGGCACTTCTATCCTGGCAGGGAGATACAAATGCATTAAAGAGATAGCAGTTAAAGAATAGGTCAAGAGCATGTTGTTCATTGGGAATTGAAGAGGGACAAAATGGTTTTATCAGGAAGCTGAATGGTCATGGTGTATTTATAGATACAATAATATCAACGAAATAACAACATCAGAACAAAATAAGTATGTGACAACATCTGAAGAAAATCTTGGACCTTTTAACACAAATCATCTAAATTGGGTACCATGCTAACCTATTGAAAGCAAGCTGGTTGATATGTAACTTATACCTAGCAATCTCAATCTAGCAAACATTTCGACCACAATGTCAATAATAATTAGGTAGCAATAAGTCATCATCCAAAAGAGTAAATATGAGAAAGAGTACTAGAAAAATGTCAATGTAATTCAGTAATTCTTAACTACCATACCTTGAAGACACGGATAAGAAAGAAAGCCACTAAGCCCGAAAAGCCCATATGTATCATGGTAAGTGTAATTGGTAATGGGAAATTGAAATATTTTGGTGAAAGTACCCACTGCAAAAACATAAAATAAATGGCAGAAGAAAAATAGTGAGTTTGTATTGATGATATCGAAAAGTAAAAGAATTACACCTAAGTCATAGATTAAATGCATCCAACAGAAACTTCTCTGAAGCTTACGATGCACAAATACAGACTGGTGAAAAAAGAAAACCCCCTACCCCCACCAAGACCAATGCCACTTCACATTGAGCTGTGGTAGTGGAGTAGAAGGCAAGATACATACAAATCAATTATTTGGATGTGTTTTGGACAAATGAAGTTTATGAGACAACCCCTGCTGTGTGCTCACTCCTATAATGCATGATATCGGAAAAGACAAGGCACTAGTATGCTTATGCGACAAGGGCGCAGTGCAGTGAGGAAGTGGCACTCTGAAACATGTACGCCTTATTCTACAGGATCACTATAGCTTCATAGTTTATAAATCACAAACAAACACTAGAGAACAGTTGAACAAGAATTTTCTACCTTCTACTACCAAATGGGGCCAAATCTAAATCAACAATACTCACCATCCACATCATTGGATTCCAAATCTCCAACATTATTTATTTTTATTTTTTTTATCCCCAAAATGCCTCGTGTAAGAGCTTTGCTTGCACTGACATCGGTCTTAGATAATTTCTCAAATGAAAAACATCAATTCCTCATAAAGAATTTGCTCTTCCCTTCATGTTTTTGTTTAGTTGAACGGAAAGTAAGGAAACTTGTGTCCCTTCTCTGTTCAGTTAGGAATGGCTATGAAAGTTGATTTTGGACTAGCAGAAAATAGTTGCGTTTTTTTACTACCCTCCTTCTGGCTTCCTAAGAATGTAAGTGACCCACCCCCTGGCCCCTACTAAGTTTTCCTTGGAAGCTCATGGCAATAAAGGATAGCAGCTTGTCACTTTGGTTGTTCGTCTCAGAGATTGCCTGAATCACAGTTCTAATCTAATTGTAGTTTGATTTTTTTTTAAAATTTTTATTTCTGAGGTTGCTTAAATGCATTTAAGCTATAAACATTAACATATTCTAACTTACAAAGAATGAACCATGGATCCAATGAAGTCGAAGACAATAATCAAATACTTGGAAAAAGGCACATACCTTGTTATACAAAATAACTCCTGATGAAAGCACAATATAGACAAAGAGATAAAAGTAAGTCAATAGAAGCTGTTTGTTGATCATCATTGTAAGTCACTTGGCGATCCAAATGGCTCCACCTCCCTATATTACAATGAAATTCCCTCAAATCCAAAAATCAATCAACTCGGATCCTGGAGATTTGTTCAGGTACAAGGTGAAAATTCAGTTCAACGGCTGTATTCATTCCTTAAAAATGATTGTAATGCACCGCCTTGTTTCTGCATATGCCGTTATAGAAACATGGACTGATAAAATCTGGAGATAAAGGTTTCACATGTCAAATTACTATTATCAGAAGGAATCTTCATTTTCTAACGTCACTATCAAAACAACCTGATAAATCAAAGCAAGCACTAAAACTGGTAAACTGGATTATACGGACTTCCAAAAGAATGAACGTAACTGCACAATGACGATGAAAATATAAATTTTAATGGCATGGGATTCCATGAAAAGGTAAAACGCTTGCTGGAAGACACACTACCAAACTACTTGTAATGGTCAATTTATAAATATCCACTCGCAATCACTCGATAGATGCATGAGATATTACCGATTGTGAAATACAATTTGCCAATCTATCAGATGCAAATAATAAGAGTATCCGGCTAAACCTTGGACTCCATATGAAGATCTGGAAGAAGCTAATTGTTAGGGACAGACAGGGTTTAAGAAAAGGATTCTCAATTTGCCAATCTACACCCAGCGGTAAATGCGAAATTCCTGGTGGTCAATAAAGTGGGTTGAGAACCATGAGGTCTCAGGTTCAAATCCGAGACAAAAAACACTCGGTGATTTTGTCTCATCTGTCCTAGCCTTAACGGACAGAGTTACGTGGTACCCGTTGCTGGTAAGAGGTGACAGGTATCCCATGGAATTAGTCGAGGTGCGCCCGAACACCACGGAATTTATACGAAACATTTCAAGCTCACGTTGTTGCAACTTAACTTTTACCTTATTGTAGAACTAACGTAATTGGACAGACATGTAAACAGGAAATTAGCAGTCCTAAGTCTCTCAACAATCAGATTTTCTTAATATTTGAATCAATGCATAAACAGAAAACATATAAGCGAACTCAAAAACGTTCAAGCAGTAGCAACAAAACTAAAATTTAAAAAAACAATAGAAGAATATATAAATAAACGAAGCCGAGTAAGCATGTGACCGAAGTAAAACAAAATACTACAAATAATAGCAATAATACAGGAAAACAACAAAAAGTAGTGATATTCCAGGAAACATAGGCATGAAAATCATAGTAAGAGTTGAATAGCAAAGGAGAAAAATAAGAAAATATACACATAATATGTCCTCACACCAATACACAAACACGAGTTCAGGAAAATGAAGACTAAGATTGCGTACCGACAATTTTCGGCCGTTGGATCTGATTTGGATGGTTGGATTCTCTCTCGATTGCTTTGCCCTATAAACACGATTACGAGTACCTTGCATCAGTACTAGTGTTACTTTTAACTAACAAAGAGATCGAGCACACACAGGATTAGGAGAAGGGTGCAAGTAACGGCGAATGGATCCCACACTAATTAATCGCTCTCTGATTAAACTCATAAATGTCTACCTACACTTGTTACGTAAACACAGGTCACCGCATGCTTTCTCCGTATTTTTACCCTGTCGGTACAATTTAACCTCCCAATCCTCTTCTACTCTATCTTACATTTATACCGCTCACATATATTTCCTGTGGATTTCATCAAGAACGAAATATCTTATAAAAATTATTATTATTGTGATTCAATATTAAATTTATTTATTATGCACTTCTATTATAAGCTGTTAAATTATACTCCTTCCGGATAAAAAAGATTGTCAATTTAATCATTTGCACACCCCTTAAAAAAATACAAACTCCTAGACAACAATAGATAATTTGACTAAACTGCTCCTATTTAAATAGGTCTTGAGATTTGATCACGTAACATTTAATAGGGGTAAATATAAAAAGATAAGGTTAATTCTTTCTTAATTTGATAAATGGACACTCTTTTTTTAGAAAAAAAGTCTAAGTGGACACTCTTTTTAATCCAGAAGGAGTAATTAATAGATTAAAAGATCGAATCTTTTGATTTTAGGTGTGGTTTGGTTATAAGAATATAATGAGCAATAATTTCGGTTAAATTATAAGATTAATGTATCTCTGTTTGGTTGATTATTCTGTCCAATTTAAGCGGCTTCTAAACTTTTTATATAATAATTATAATAATATTTTTATATTACACGTATGTGCCTCGCTTCCCTCGTCTTGATTGTCATGGTGGTCACTCTCATCATTGTTCGCGATAAATTTTGCTAGCAGATAATAAATAACTGCAATCATAAAACAAAGGCTTAATACCTAGATAGCCCCTTAAACTTGACAGGTTTTGTAAGATAGACACTCAAACTTAGCTAGTGATCAAATAGACACTTGAACTTGATAGAAGTGTGTCTTTCAGACACCCGTGTACATAAGGCTAGGTGTGTGAAATACACTTGCTTCTAACGTGTTATGTGGACCGATTATTAAATGACACGTGTAATTTCAAAGAAAAAAATTTGACAAATATAACTTAAAAGTATTAGAAAAAAAATAAAGCATATATAGAAAAACTGCAATAAGGAAAAAAGAAATAAACCCTCCTCCCACTCACTAGCTAGGCAGTTCCCCCTTCCCCTGCCTTTAGCCACCACCACCCTCTCCCCCAACCCCCTTTTTCCATCTTTTTTCTCAAGAAAACTCCGGCCCTCTCATTAACTCGTGCTCCATCTACCAACTTGAACTCCAAAAATAACTCAACTTGGTTATGAGGAGTTGAAAGCTTTACTTAAAATTGGACCTCAACCTTAGTCCTCAAACCTTTTACTTCATTATGACTTCATTAATTGGGCACAATGTTTGGTTTTTACAGTATGAAACTTGAAAATATTGGGAGATTTATTTTTATATTGGGTTTTCTTTCATAAAATTTGATAGCCTACTTGAATTTTATGTTTTTTTTGGTGATATAGTAATAACCTAATTATGAAAAAGTAGTTAATCTTTGTAAAAATGGAGAACACATGCTAATGATCCAAGGAGAAGAATATGATAATACTAACGGTTAAAAGGAGTAAGTTGAAACTATGGGACCCACAAGGAATAATATTTTTATTTTAAAATGTAAAAAATCAATTACATACACATTTTGAGGGAAAAAAGAATCACAATTTGGGTTCTCAAGCGCTACTATGTGCGTGCAAAACAATCAACTTGCCATGTCAACATGGGATGTTTAAAAGATACACTTTTGCCAAGTTTAAGTGTCTCTCTGATCACTAGCTAAGTTTGAGTGTTTATCTTACAAAACCTGCCAAGTTTAAGGAGCTATTTAGGTATAAGAAAAAATCATTTTATTGATTTAATACTTAAAGTTAAAGGAGTAAGTTGAAACTATGGGACCCACAAGGAATAATATTTTTATTTTGAAATGTAAAAAATCAATTACATACACATTTTGAGGGAAAAAAGAATCACAATTTGGGTTCTCAAGCGCTACTATGTGTGTGCAAAACAATCAACTTGCCATGTCAACATGAGATGTTTAAAAGATACACTTTTGCTAAGTTTAAGTGTCTCTCTGGTCACTAGCTAAGTTTGAGTATCTATCTTACAAAACCTGCCAAGTTTAAGGGCTATTTAGGTATAAGAAAAAATCATTTTATTGATTAGTTTGTGAGTACAATTCTGGATGTATCCCTTGATTCTAATTTCCATATTGTTCGCCTTGATTCGAGGGCCAATATAGCGTCTTTCTCAAAATGAAGGATGAACTTCTGTTGATGTGTTGAATCTTGGAAGAACTTTGAGCAGCAGTTTGGATTGTTCTTGAGGGAAGACGTCTCTCGAACTCTCCTTCTTGTTGAAGACCTTTGGAGAAGACTAATGTGGATGTCGTTGCTCTCCTTTTCTTCTAGTCAAGATGCTATGCCACTTTTAAGATCTCAAGATGTCTTCCAAAATGGGGTATGTGACCCCTTTATATAGGGACGAGCTTGAGAGTATTTTGATCTCCAAGTAATTCTAGCGGACCTTGGGCTTGAAAAACATGGGTTGGACTTATCTTGTCAACTTAATGGACCAACCCAAATGCAATTTGGATTTCATTCAAGTCATATAATTTTGACTTAAATAATTAATCCGATTTTATTAACTAAAATTTGACTTGGTCAACATGTCAATAACTTAGAATTTAATCAAAATTTTGTATGGATTAATTAAATTAAAATTTTGATGTCTATAGATGCCCCCTACTTCAAGACTTGTCGGGTTGTAGGCTTGCCAAAATTTTAGACGAGACTTGAAGTACCCGTGATTTTTTTTTTCACTGTTGAAAAAAAATGTGCAGATGGGAGCCATTTCTCTTTCTTACTACGTGTTGTCCGGTTTATCAAGAGGGAACCAGGACAAACTTGTAAGTTGTAACTCCGGCAATTAGCAACTTACTTTTTGTCCTCAATGAATTTGCAGTAAAAAATGTCCCGTAGAATTGCAAATGAAATGTATTCCAAATCTTCCACCAGTTAATCAATCAAATGGCTAAAGTACAACTCATTACATGTTGTAAAGTTTAATTGCAAATGAGCTTTAACGGAAACTAATAGCCTGTTTGGCCAAGCTTATTTTTCCCCCAAAAGTACTTATTTTTTTCAATAAGTGCTTATTTTAAAAAAAACGAAGTGTTTGGGAGAAAATAAGTGCTTTTGGGAGTAGCAGAAGCAGTTTTTCAGAAATTAAAAAAATAGTTTTTGCCCAAAAACACTTTTTTAAAAAGTACTTTTGAGAAAAATACACTTAGAAGCACTTTTTAAAAGCTTGGTCAAACATTAATTGCTTCTCAAAAGTACTTTTTAAATTAATTGGTCAAACACAAACTGCTTTTAGTCAAAAGTACTTTTTTGAAAAGTGTTTTTAAAAAAAATACTTTTTAAAATAAGCTGTTTTTATAAGCTTGGCCAAACAGGCTATAAAGCTGATTTGGTGCTTAAAAATCTTCCTCAATTAAGTAGCTAAATATTCTTACAGCAAATCATATTCTTATTTCCAAGTAAGTGAAGTTTTCCATAAATTTCTATTGTCTGGAAAAGCTATTTAAAGAGCCCATTCACAAACAATATGTAAGCACTTTCCCTTTTTCATAAGGGCTCTGAGCACATTTCAGTTTTATTTGAAGGCTGCAATGTTTCTTATCCCATCAACTGCCCAATTTTCATAACGGAGTGGTACGTGAGGGAGCGAAGTCATGAACGTCAAGTAGGAAAAAAGTCTTGCGCCGCTAATCTGGCAGTTTTACACATCTATGTATAATTGTTCGTATCTTGGTGTACTAGTGTTCAAATGATGAGCGGCTTGGTTCTGTAGAAAGAAGACATTGGAAGCTATGACATATCCAAAGATCAAACTGAAACTCCTCTGGATTGACGGGAATTAATTTTTCAAGTTGAGCTCCAAATCTGTGTTTTCTTCTCTCAGCAATGTGCAGTCTCATGAAAAACTCCATATCTTGAGATTGGAGTATCCAAATGACGAGCGGCTTGATTCTGAAGATGCTTCACTTGTAGGAATACAACATATCCAAAATTCAAAGCAAAACTCCTTCTGTATTGACGCGAATTAATTTTTCAAGTTCAGCTCCAAATATGCATTTTTGTTTTTTCCCAACACTGTGCAGTCTGATGGAAAACTCCATATCTTGAGATTAGAGTGTCCTAATGACGAGCGACTTGATTCTGTAGAAAGAAGACATCGATGGCTACGACAAATCCAAAAGTCAAAACAAAAGTCCTTCCAGATTGGCTGGAATAAATTTTCAAAATTGATGACACAATCTGGCACTTCTATTTCGGACAACATTCATGGACGCTCTTTTTTTGTTTTGTTTTGTTTCTTATTTGTAGGTTTGCACGAGGATGTAAATGGTCTCGATATCAGACTGAGTAGATGCACGCAATGTCACAACCCACTCTTGAAGCAATAAGATTGAACAAAATCCCTGCAGCGATGGAAGGACCTTGATAGTTCATCTTCGTTGATTGGCAAGGAACTACTTGGAGTGTTGTCCGTTCGACTTCGATGGAACTTGCTGCATTACCCTGTCCGGCTTCGGTAAGAGACAACTTAGTGCATCTTTCTTTGGGAGTTTTGTTTTACTTCGGCGAAGAATAACTTGGTGCTTCCTTCTTCCTTGCAGCGTTGATAGCGAATACTTGGAGTAGCCTTTTCCAACTTTGGGGAGAAAGCTCATGGAGAATCTCATCCTTGCGACTTGGCGAAAGAATCACATGTGACGTCATCTTCTGAAAATTTTGTGAAGGCATCGGGAAAATTAATCGTCCTTTAACCTTTGGTGTTCACAACTTCTTCTTTTGACTTAGTGAAGAAACAAAGAGCTAGCATCCTTCCCGCAGCATATATTGTGTCATCCTTCAAAATTTGGTGGAGAAGTACAATGACACAATGTTCATCATCCTGCACTGAAGCATTATGGTGTCGTCGTTGTGGATTTTTTTTTTTGCAGGTTTATGAAGGAGCACAAATGGTCTCGATATCAGACTAAGAAGATGTCCACGTGATCTGTGAGGAATCATTTGGTGTGTCCACCTTTGTAGTAGTTTTTTGTGGACACAACTTGGAGCCTCCATTTTTCTTGCGGTGTTCATAGCACAATTTCATGGTGAACCCTATCCTTGCGGCTTAGTGAGATTGACACTTGGAGTAGTTCTTTGCAACCTTGGCGAGAAAGTTGATGGTGCATGTCCCTCTTTAGCTTGGCGAGAGATACATTTGAAGTACCTTTTTTTTTTTTTTTTTTTTTTTGTTGCAGCTATGACGAGCGAGTACATGAACTAAGTAGATATGCCCCCAGATAGAGTGAGTAGACCTGCTGATGCACCAAAATCTATCTACTATGAAGAAGTTGATGTAAGAAGATCGTCATGGAAAGTCGTTCCATCCTCTAGAGTTGTAGAAGTTTGTCTTTAAAATCTCCAAGCGTGCGAAAAGCAGCAAAGGAAACTTCGTGCAAGCAACTTTTCTTTGACTCCGCATTGAAGGTGAGTTTTTTTTTTTACTCATGTGACTGCACTTAGAAGGAAATTCTAAATTGCCTACATACCTCGGTGAAGAGGATCGAGTCAATACATAGTTCAAAAAGAGTATTTTATTTGAGTGTTTTTTTTCTGTATGCAGTTTGTACTTGTGCATCATGGAGTGTTAAAATGTGCAGTTTAAGCTCATGCGAAAAGGAGCGTTACAACTTGCAGTTTAGGCTCGTGCGGAAAGAAGCATTTCAACTTACAGTTTAGGCTCATGCGTCGAGAAGCGTTGTGAAGTGAAGTTTAAGCTCGAGCATCGATGAGCATTTTGGGTAAGAACTCCAATAGTGTAATCGGATTTCGAACCCTTTGTGATGAAGAATTGTCGCACTAACTCTTGACGTCGGACTTTATGCTTTCCCATGTTTGCAAATGATTTGTGATTGCTTTTCCCTTTGGGATTTGACTCTTCAAAGATTTTTTAGGCTTATGTCTTTTGTGAGAAACCAATGTCCAAGTTTCACAATCCTTTTTGTTGGAGTGGCCATCCGCCTTGCAAGTGTTTTGAGTTTTCTTTAATGTGAGAACTTCAACTGTTTCAGAGATCCCAAATTGTAGCATGATTTTTCCTTGTCCAATCTTCGGAGACACAACAAAATGCCTATATCTTTGAGTTTCTGGCATTGGGCACTTCTTATTGTGAAGATAAGCACTCATATGGTTTGTCTCGACTGTGTCTTCATCGTCAATGATTATATTTCCATCCCTAACCAATGTCATGATCTTCTCTTTCAGGATGACACATTTTTCACTTGGATGTCTCACGATGGGATGGAATTTGCAGTACTTGGGATTATTGACTTTATTCATTTCATGAGGTCGCTTTGATGCAGGAAGTTCAATGACCTTGAGGGTCAGCAACTTGTCAAGAATCGAAGGAACATCAATTATGTTTGTTACCAAAGTTCAGTATCGTTGTACTATTTTGTTGCTTGGAGGTGTTTGTGGAAAAGGGTGTTTTATTTGTCTGGTGATACTTATAAGTAATGCCAGATATAAGAGGACACATTTATAGCAAGTTTATTGCTTACCCAAATCAAGAATCAGCAACTGTTGTTTTTCTCAAAGCTCACTTATTTATTTTATTTCCTGACCCTTGCTTCAATAATATGCAGAATCATAAGCTTCCACTTACATACAATTTCCATAAGTACATGGTTCGTAGCATGGAAGATGAATTTTATGAAATTGTAGGGATCAGGTATGTTTGTTATTGGTTTACATCATTTTAGTTCACAGTAGGGTGGGAGGACATTTTGACTCAGTAATTATTATACTTTGTGATATAGCATCTACCAAAAACCTGAGGTTCTCTTTGAGTGTCTGTTGGCGTTTATTATGAATGTTGCTAGGTACCTTTGCATAAACTGTTTCCAAAACAAGTGCAAAGTTGGGAATATGTTGGGATCATTTTTTTAGCATCATATAAAGAGTAGAGGAAACCCCTTCTTTGCACAGTTAATGAGATGTGGTTCTGTTACTATTTGGAAATTTACTCAAGTTTGATCTTAGTTTCTTAAAGTTGCTGCCATGTGACCAGGAGGTCAGGGGTTGGAGCCATGGAAACAGCCTCTTGCAGAATTGTAGGTTAAGGCTGCATAAAATAGACCCTTGTGGTCCAGTCCTTTCCCAGACCCCGCGCATAGCGGGAGCTTGGAGCACCAGGATGCCCTTTTCTATCTTAGTTTCTTCTCGAAAAGAGTAAACTTTTGCTTCTAACTCCTTTAATGTTGGATGACGCTTTTCTTCCG
The DNA here is from genome assembly GCF_019175385.1 of Lycium barbarum. NCBI lineage: Eukaryota > Viridiplantae > Streptophyta > Magnoliopsida > Solanales > Solanaceae > Lycium > Lycium barbarum. The sequence continues at coordinate 65,190,456 of NC_083348.1, read as the reverse complement.
GAGGATGTTGACTTGCAACTTTTCCCTTCATTTTTTGTTTAGCGGAGACTTTTACAGATGTTGCTCCTACCGCCATGGTTTCTTTAGTTTGGTGCCTTGATGGTCGCTTAAATTCTTTCTCTTCATTCCTTGGAACAAAAACTGGTGAAGCCTTTCGATGAGTCGCAATGCTCAACTCTACGTCGTGTGCTCGCATTGTCAATTCTTCAAAAGTTCGTGACTTAAGTCCTTGAAGAATGTATGCAGGGCCCCAATTCATTCCTTGGATGCACATTTCAACCGTAGACATTTTTGAGAGACGATCTTTGCAGTCCAAACTCAATGCTCGCCAGCGGTTGATGTAGTCAATCACTGGTTCATCCTTTCGTTGCTTGGTGGCTGTCAATTCTATCAGAAGCGATTGAGGAACTCCTTTTCAAGTTGCTCCCAACTATCATTGATTCTCGCTCGAGATCGGTATACCAATCAAAAGCATTTCCCTTCAAAGAATGCATAAACTGCTAACCAGAAGATCATCATGTGTACCAGTATTACTGCAAGTCTCCACAAAATGCGAGCCCTGATGGTGTTTGTTATCATGTCTTGCAGTTGTTGGATAGAAAATGTTGCAACTGAATCAACTTGATTTGCATTTTCATAGTTGGGCATCTTGGTGGTAGATTCAACCTCTTTTTCTTGTGGTGTTGGGATGTGACTTGACTCGCTAGCGCTGTAGAGTTCCAACTTGTTCATCAATTGGGCTATTTGAAGATCTTTGTCCTGTACGGATTTTCCTCAATGCCTTAATAGTTTGCATCATTGTTGCTAGTTGTTCCTTTCCATTGGTCGCATTGGTCATCATGACACTCACCAAGCTAGAAGTTGAAGAATCCACCAAGTCTTCGGACTCGTAGAAGTTAGAGCATGCTTGAGGAACTTCTCCAGACGACGAAAATGAAGTGTTGCCCCCAAATCTTGCAGTCGCCATTGTCGGTTTGTTCTTGTCTAACGTCTTCAAGGAGGTGAAACACTTCGATCCCTCCAAAACACCATCTTTGAACATCCTATGAGTCTTGGGCAAGCAACAAGAATAAGACTTGTAGATTGAACATCAAATATTTTCTCTGAGGCCATCACAACAGTAGATCTGAGAATTTGCAAATTTGATTTTGGAGATAAAGAGATGAAGGGCAGAGTTGGTCCTACTGGGCGTTCCAAAAATCTGTTAGCGATGAATTTTGCTAGCAGATAATAAAAAACTGCAATCATAAAACAAATATAAGAAAAAATTATTTAATTGATTAGTTTGTGAGTACAACTCTGGATGTATCCCTTGATTCTAATTTCCATATTGTTCGCCTTGATTCGAGGGCCAATATAGCGTCTTTCTCAAAATGAAGGATGAACTTCTGTTGATGTGTTGAATCTTGGAAGAACTTTGAGCAGCAGTTTGGATTGTTCTTGAGGGAAGACGTCTCTCGAACTCTCCTTCTTGTTGAAGACCTTTGGAGAAGACTAATGTGGATGTCGTTGCTCTCCTTTTCCTCTAGTCAAGATGCTATGCCACTTTTAAGATCTCAAGATGTCTTCCAAAATGGGGTATGTGACCCCTTTATATAGGGACGAGCTTGAGCTTGAGAGTATTTTGATCTCCAAGTAATTCTAGCGGACCTTGGGCTTGAAAAACATGGGTTGGACTTATCTTGTCAACTTAATGGACCAACCCAAATGCAATTTGGATTTCATTCAAGTCGTATAATTTTGAGTTAAATTATTAATCGGATTTTATTAACCAAAATTTGACTTGTCAACATGTCAATAACTTAGAATTTAATCCAAATTTTGTATAAATTAATTCAATTAAAATTTTGATGTCTACAATCATGTCTTGTATAACTTCGTTTCTAATCTAATCTCTCTTAATATTGTCCACACATCCATCTTTGCATCCTCATCTCCGGTATCTTTATAAGTATTTAAGATCAAGAGCAAGTAAATTATAATGATCTAGATTAACCACTAAAGAGCATGACACCGTTGGCACTTCAGAGAATGTTGACTGATTTTTTTTAACATTAATGACCCAAAAACAAGGCATTTAACACAAAGCAAGAAATGTACAAAGAACAATCAATATGATCAAAATACCCTCCTGATGAATTTAATTGGAAACAGGCTGACATAATTCCGGAAAAGAAAAAACAAAGACACTTTTCTATACTTTGAAATAGTTAAGTTCAGTTTTCTCATTTTGTCCTTAGCGTCCGGATCTCGTAATCACAGAAACATCATAACTTGTTTGAAACCCGCAAAATTCAAGACTTCTTTTTCTTTTTATATTTTGTACTCAATCAAACAAGTTCACAACGGAGAAAGTTCACAACGGAGAAAGTTCAAACCAAATTTTACACTCTATGTTCTTGATGATGAAGTCCACCAAAACTATTTCGGATGGCATAATGAGAGGAAATGAAAAAGGAAACGAAACTTGTTATTATTTGTAATTGAGATGACTAATTCATGAGGAAATGCTGAATATGAATTGGGGAAGAAGATAGAGTTTAGAAAGAAGAAAAATGTGTATTCTGTATTCAATCATCTGAGAATTACAATGAGGTAATTAACCTTATATACATTGATTAATCTCAACCATAACTTGAAAAGGTTAGTTAACTTAAGTAACTCAGTTTTAACTAATTCTGAGAAATTACAAATCTGCCCCTCTTGTTAAGTCAGTTTTAACTAACTCTAAGAAATTACTAATCTGCCCCTCTTGTTTTATTTTCTTCATTTCATGCCCCACCACTTCCCGTCAAGTTTGGTGTTGGAACAAGTTTAAAACATCTAAATTGGACAGTATATCTACTAGTGCTGAAGCTTGTTGAGTCCTTTTGTGAATAAGTCTGCAGGTTGTTCTTAAGTAGATAAGTACTTCGATGTTGATGAACCCTGATTGTAGCCTTTCTCTAATGAAGTAAAGATCAATTTCAATATGTTTTGTTCTTTCGTGGAACTCAGTGTTAGCAGCTATCTGAATAGTTGCTTTACTATCACTGTGCATTTCTATAGGTAGCTGAGCATCCAATCCTAGTTCTTTTAGTAATCCTTGAACCCATATTAGCTCAGAAACTGTAGAAGCAATGCTCCTATATTCTGCTTCAGCAAAACTCCTTGAGATTGTTGTTTGTTTCTTGGATTTTCGAGATATCAGTGAATTTCCCAGTTTGATCATAAATCCTATAACAGACTTTCTTGTTAATGGGCAGGCTGCCCAGTCTGCATCAGAGTATGCAGTTATTGTGTTGATGTCTTCACTAGATAATAATACACCTTGCCTAAGTTGCCCCTTGATATATTTAACAATTCTAAGAGCTGCTTCCATGTGTGACTGTTTTGGATTATGCAGAAATTGAGTTAGATGTTGAACCCCATAAGAAATGTCTGGTCTGGTTACTGACAGATAAAGCAACTTTCCTATTAGTATCTGATGAGCAACATGAGCTACAAGTGGATCTTCTATATGTTTTCTTGATTCTGAACTATCTTTGGAACACTGATCATACTGTATTGTAGTCAGTTTTATGTTTGTGTCAATTGGAGTATTAAAAGGCTTTGCTGCAGATAACCCAACCTTAGATACTAGTTCTAAAGTATATTTTCTTTGCTGCATCACAATCCCCTTAGCTGATCTGGCAGATTCAATGCCAAGAAAATATTTAAGCTCTCCTAGACCTTTCATCTTGAATGCTTGACTCAAATATGTCTTTGTTTCTTTAATCAGTTTCAAACTACTGCTTGCGATTAGCATGTCATCCATATATACTAGGACAATCGTAATCCCTTCTGATCCTTTCTTGATGAACACAGAGTGATCATCCTGACTTTGAGTAAACTTAAACTGTAATGGAGCTTCAGTCAACTTTGCATTCCACTGTCTAGGGGCTTATTTAAGCCCATATAAAGATTTAATCAGTCTGCAATATAGTTGTGGCTCCCCCTGATTGTCCTTGTATTATCTGTATATAGATTTCAACAGTTAAGTCCCCTTGTAAGAAGTCATTGTATACATCTTTTGATGTGTACACCACTGTTTTGAGGTTGCTATTGCTAGAATTGTCCTGACTGTTACCATTTTCACAATAGGTGAAATTTTTTCTTGATAGTCAATACCTCTTTTTGACTATATCCTTTTGCTACTAATCTTGCCTTGAATCTTTCTACTTCTCCATTAGCTTCGTACTTCACCTTATAGATCCATTTGCATCCAATTGGAGTCTTGCCTTTAGGTAAGGACACTATTTCCCATGTATTGTTGTTTTGTAGTGCTTGGATCTCTTGTTGCATGGCTTCTGCGCACTTAGGATCCTTTACTACATCTGAGTATATGGTAGGTTCCACTAGACTAGATGTAGCTACAATGTAGGCTTGGTATTTGTTGGATAGTCTGTCGTAGGTGATGTATTGTCAAGTGAGTAAGGAATATCTTTGTCTATATATTCAGTGCCACAAAGTCCTTCATCCATACAGGTGGATTCTTGCCTCTAATGGACTTTCTGGTGTTTTGATTTGTAGTGGTATCAACCCTAAGGGGTTGAACTTGAAGTTCTGCATTTTCCACTTCTAGTTCTGCATTTTGCTGTTGTGCAACATTTTCTACTGCATGTTCTGCATTTTTTGGTTGTGCATCATTTCCAATTGCTGGTTCTGCATTTTGTACTTCAGGCCCTTGAGTAACATACTCATCCAGACTTTGTTGTGCTTCAGTCGACTGATTATCATCTGTACTTTCTTTTCACACTAGGATGAACATTCACATCTTTGAGTCACATAGTGTTCTACCTTGAGTTGTATCAACAAACAGTGGTATTTCTACATTTTTGTTAGAAAAAGAAAAGATATCGTCCCTGTAAATTATATCTCTGCTAACACACCAAGAACAGTTAGTAAGGTCATAAAGAATATAACCTTTGTGGACTTCTGAGTATCCCATATGCACACAAGGTTTTGACCCTGACAACATTTTGTCATATTCTTGTAGTATCTTGGCATAGCATAAACATCCCAACACTCTTAGATGATTAAGTGAGGGTTTCTTGTCGTAGAGTTTCTGATATGGAGACATTTTTCCAAGAACAACACTTGGTATTCTATTTATCAAGTACACAACACTTAGAACACATTGACCCCAAAATCTAATAGGAATATTTCCTTGAAATCTAATGGCCTTAGTTACTTCTAATATGTGTCTGTGTTTCCTCTCAGCTACCCCATTTTGCTGAGGGGTGTAAGGGCATGATCTTTGATGGACAATCCCAAGTGATTTGAACAATTCAGTGCACAAATTCTGTTCCATTATCAGATCTAATAACTTGAACAGTTTTACCAAATTGTGTGTGCACAAACTGTAAGAAGTATTTTAGGGATACACATACATTAGATTTTAGCTTTAATAGAAATATCCATGTCATTCTTGTGTTGTCATCAACCACAGTAAAAAAGAACGTATTTCCATCATAGGTGGCAGTTCTATATGGACCCCAAAGATCAATATGAATTAACTCAAAAGGATTGCTAGTTTGAATGCTACTAACAGGAAATTTATTTTTGATTTGCTTAGCACATGGACATAGAGTACATTTGTCAAGTTTAGTAGTAATATCATGTGTACTAACTGGAAACAAATTCTTCAGTGTTGTGGGAGAAAGATGGCCTAGCCTCCTATGCCATGGATCTATGCTTATATTTGGAGCACTACGTGTAGTATTTAAAGCTAGATATTTATTTCTTCCTAAATCCTGATTTAGCAGCATGTATAGACCATTTTCTTTACCAATCTCCTTAACCTTCCCACTGAAGAGTTCCCGAAACACACAAAAATCAGGAAAAAATGTAGCAGAATTAGTTTAGACACAAATAACAGATTGTGTTTGAACTAGGGTAAATGAAGCACTCCTGATACTGTACTTCATCAGATATTGAGCTTTGTCCTGTGTGTTACTAGTGAAACATCACCATTAGGAATAAACAATTGTTTTGGGATTTACATTCTCAATTATAGTAGACTGTTTTAGCATGCTAATATCTGAGACCATGTGATTAGTTTCCCCTGTGTCTATTATCCATTTTCTGTTTCCATCAGTTACTAGAAATGCGGTATTACTAATTTGATTAACGGACACAAATGGGACTTTATCAGCATGATCTTTATTATAAACTACTCTAGCTATGATTTTAGCTATACCTGCTATAACGGTTCGCTTTTTCGCTCGGGTTTAGGGCGCAAAAAGGCTACTACGAACTCGTTGTCGCTCTTTCGGATTTTTTTTTAAAAAGAGTCGCCACCTAATTTTTAGGAAATTAGGAAAACCGATTTTGAAGGGTTTATTCAAATACCGTGAAAAAACCTTCGTAATCCAGAGTTCTAGGCAAGGGTTCTGATGATCCCCTGGGGAAGGTGTTAGGCACCCCAGTATTAAGGATCCGTACTTTACGGTTGACCTTTGAATTTCAGTATGAGTATTTGTTTAGACTGCTTATCTTGTGTTTATTTTCCCGTAAAAAAAAAAAAGAACTGTCATGCATATCATATATTTTTTGGAAGAATATATCCCCTTTATTTATAGGGGTATCATAGCTTTGGATTTATATCATCCGAGTATAAATAGTTTCTTTTATAAGGAATAAGTATAAAGGAAAACATTGTTTTTATTTTATACTCATACACCGGGGGTCGGGTGGACTCGTATTGGTACGTTTCAGTCTTATCCGAGACTTTATATTACGCGTAGGTCCTTTAATCGTTTATAAAAGGATTGCATATTTTTGAACGAGTATAGCCCGTCTGAAAATATAAGTTAATTTGGGCCAACTTTGGGCCAAAATAGCGTTTGTGCTAAACAATCCTTCACTTGTCTCACTTTCCCGAAAGAAATTTTTACTCATTGTAGCTTCTTTTAAGACCTAATTATTAATATTAACCACCCTTTTATTTAATTATATTTAGTAGCTAATTAACTTTTCTAAATTTCAAATGGTAGCTATATAAAAAATACATACCCAAAAACATATATCTTTCTTTTTTCCCAATCATTACCCATTTCAGAATTTTCATTTCTCAAAACCCTAAAAAATCACTCTTCCCTTCTCTCAACCACCACACCATGGCCGCGCCTCTCTCTCTTCTCCCTCTCCCTCTGTGCTCACCCTTCTCTCTCTCCGCCGCCCCTCTCTCTCTTCTCCCTCTCCCTCTGTGCTCACCCTCTCTCTCTCTCTCTCTCTCTCTCTCTCTCTCTCTCTCTTTTCACTCTATCCGATGAGGCGATGGCACAGATATGGCCGTGTGTATTGTTGGTGGCGGTGGCAATGGCACTGGTTTTGAGATAGCGCGGAGAAGATGACGTGGAGGTGGAGAGATTAGGGTTTTTTTGGTGGTGGAAAGATTAGGGGTTTTTTGGTGGTGATGGTGTCTAAGATTTGGGTTTTTGGTGGTGGTGGTGTCTCAGATTAGGATTTTGGTGGTGGTGGAGAGATTAGGATTTTTGGTGGTGGTAGTGTCTCAGATCTCGCCGTGTGTATTTGTTAAAAGCCAAATACAAATACATTCAAAAATCTACATCTCACAAATACACTATGTTTGAATGTATTTTTCTTTGTATTTTTTGAGTGTATTTTGGTAATAGCCAAACACACTGTTTTTTAATGTATTTGTCGTGCATTTGAATTTTTTTCTCTTGTATCTGAATGTATTTGTTGAAATCCATTCAAATACACGAAAATTTGAATATATTTGGCTTCATATGTAGTTGGAATGTACACAATGTATTTGAAATACATCAAAAAAAGACAGTGACATACATAAAAAAAAATCAGTAAAATACATCAAAAAAAAAAATCACTGAAATACATAAAAAAAAAAGACACGAAAATACATTATAGAAAAAACAAAAAAATCACTAAAATACATCAAAGCAAAAAAAAGAAATCACTAAAATATATCAAAAAAATATATTAATATCTAATTTAATAGCTCTACCGTTAAAAGCTAAAATCAAGGATCCTGTGTTTTTTTTTTTTTTTTAACCATGTTCTCATGTATTTGTTGGCAACAAATACACTCGAAAACATACACTGTTTTGCCAAAATGTAGCTACAAATGGTAATATTTAAAAGGGTAACTACAAATGGTAGGAAGCTACAATAAGGTAGTCATTTGAGTAAGTTTGTCTTCCCGAAATGAGATCCATACTTGGTGAAATCTGATTTTTTGTTTAAGTATCTGAAAACTGGCCCAATATTGTGCCAAATTGGTCATTTATGATAGTTGTATAAATTAAACCCAATTGTTTAAACCTGTCCATTAAAGCTGATTTTGGAAATTCAGTTGGAGTAGGAATTCAATTAATTAACTCATTTTCATGAAATAACTTTATTATATAAAACATGATTTGCTTATTAAACTTAGAAAATCAATAGTGATTTGTTTTGGAAGCAGTTTTTTGGAAAAGAGGTCTCACTTTGATACTTAGTTGTAAGAAAAGAAAAGGAAAGAAATCACGTTTGAGTCCGTGGTTTTGAAAAATCGCGTACGGGGACCTAAAGTCGACTAAACGACATAAGAACTATTGTCCTAAGACATCTAATTCCAATCATAAGTTTTTTCCACTATAATATGAGTTTGAGTACACACATTTTTACAAGTACATCAAGTTGGGAATAAGTCAACAAAATATATAGAGACTAAGTTAGACTAGGGGCGTACCAAGCCCCTAGTTGGCCATTTTCACCCATGGCTGGGCCTTCTGCGCGCCTCACTATCTTCTTTGTCTCCCCAGACTCTATTTTGAAGTAGTATTCCCACTTGGGCCTTGGGCCCAAGGGGTGGTTTTATGCATTTGTGACCCGAGCGGCCGCGTGGTAGGAGGAGGGGGAGAAGAGAAAAAGAAAGAAACAAACGGTTAGTTTATAACCGCTGAACTTATCACTAAGGTAAATGACTAAAGTTATAAATACACACACATGTATAAGATAAAGTACACACACACACACACACACATATATATATATATATATAAGTCCATACTTACCCCTTTGCCTACTCCAACAAAACTCAAATTATCCTAAGACTTAGGCATGGCACGGGGACTGGGTCTGGATTCCGTATTTCCGATGTCGCACAAGTTCCAAGGGGTTTCGAGGAACCCCAGGCATGGCTAACACCGGGAGATTAAGACAACCCCGAATTACCACACTTGGCCTTAGATTCATTTGGGCCTTATTGAGAGAGGACAGAGAGAGCACAGAACCAAAAGTGCTATGGTCATGCAAGTAACCTGCTAGCAGTTAATGCAATTTCAATGAGCAACCATGGAGCAATATACAAGTATGTACACTAAAAAAAATAGAACATTATAGGAAACCTTGATGTCACAAATGACACTTGACCAATCAAGTACAACTTCTTTTGAAGGGGCAAAGGCAAGCAGCCCCAGCAGTTGCAAACAAAGGCAAAAGGGAAGGAAACAAGCAGTTGCAAAGGGCAAATACAACAAACCACAATACTTGTATAGGCTCAAATAGTTAAGCCAGATGACAGCTAACCTTAAAAATATTTGTATAAGCATCTCATGTCCAGCAGGGGATCGCTAACCTCAACCAATTAAAACCCAACAAGACTAGACATAGGCTGGCAAGTCCAACATGCATATTAAAATGGAGAGAGGTGTACATGATCAAATGTAGGCAACAATGTTGAGCAAAATGAAATGCCTTGGAGGTTATGTGATCACACACAAGCAAGCACACAAGGTGTTTCAACCAGAAGGAGAAGCAGAAAAGAAGAGAAGCACACAAGAAAAACAAGTCAAAAGGAACATGAGTGTCCTGCAAAACCCACAGGGAAAACAGTAGCACAAAGTGGTGTGGGTAGGCAGCTCATGACCCCAGGGGTAAAGGAGGCAAAGGCAAGGCTACAAGGGAAGCTAACATGCAGAAAAGAGATGTAGCTCTTGGAGGAAGAGTCTGGAGGCCATGAATCATACACACACAGATGCAGGAGCCCAGACAAGGCCAAAGCATGATCATATAAAAGGTTTCACTCCACAGATGCAAAATAGAAAAGTGTCAATGGCAATGTCACATAGGGATGGGGTGAGTAAAACACAGGGCTGGGGACCTCAACTAACTCACAACAGCTTGGTACTAGCGCTATGCCATGGGAGGAGGACAAGACAGAGTATCAGCAAAGAAGCAGCCACACACAATCTCAGACAAATGGGGTTCCGACAGTATTTCAAACAACAAGACAAAGCAGAGAAAGTGTGTGCTACTTAGTTTAAAACATGGCCTGGGGATAGAGAAATGATGCACTAAGTCAACACATAATGGGAGACCAACACATACACATCACAGAGGTTACAGAACCAAAAATAGGAAATCATCTCTGTGTTTCTTTAATTAAATTCTACAAGTTTTTTTGTGAAACAATGGTGAACTCAAATAACATAAAGCTTTTGTAACTCAACTTGAGATAAAAAATGGACAAGATAGCGCAACCGGATGTAAAACAGGCCCAACACAAACAAAGATGTCACAAACAATTCTGACCAAAGTAGTAGAGAAAAGGAAAAGGAAGGAAAGCAAGCACTTCACAGAATGGTTGGGAAGGGAAACAAAAATACCCCTCACACTGGTTTTGTAAGGAAAAACAAACACTTCATAAAATGGTTTTGAAAAGAGAAAGACACTTCACAGGAATGACTTTGAAAAAAGAAACAAACACTTCACAGAAAATGGTTTTGAAAAGAAACAAACACTCCACACATTTTCAAACTGTATAACACTAAGCTAGGATACACATCACTTTTCACCATCACACAATAGCCTCAGGAAAGGATCTTGAAGATTAGAACTTAGAACTTTAACACCCAAAGACCATAAGTGTCACAGTCATCACACAAGGACATGAAAAACAGAATTTTGGATTTGCAAAGAGGAACCAGGTGCAAAGCTTCCCAGGGGTAGATTACACAGAAGTGGACAAGACAAGAGATCAAGCATTTTAACCATGAAATTAAGTAGAAAATGTCTTTGTTTTCACTTTTATCAATAAGAAAGAGGAAGAAGTTGATCCTATGTTATGAACCTAGAACCAAAATAAAGTTACAATAACAAGTCCCTCTAAGTGAAATGCATAATGCAACTAGTTAACCATCTACAAGTTCTGTTTTTTAAAGCATGATGGAGTTCTACTTATGCCCTAGATATGTGCAGGTGTCTTATGATTTGAGAAAAAGAATTTGAAGTCAAATTTAGGAGTAACATATTGTATTCTAGCAAATCTTTGACCTCAAGGTTTTAAACAAACATCAGACAAGTTTCTTTTTGAAAACTGGGCCTATTAACCTCACAGTTAACTTCTCAGAACAGCTACAAGTCTTAAGAGAGACAAAACTGACAGAACTTATCACACAAAATGCTTTCATCAAATTCCAGGGACACACATAACTCATAAACACAGAGAGAAGAAACAAATTGAGCTTAAGGACCAATATCTCTATTGGATAGACTCACAAGGATTTTAAGGAAAGCAGGGGAGTAAATCATTTTGAGAGAAGGGAAAAAGAAAAGAAGGACTATCCCACAATAATCATCTTGACCAATATGAGACTTAACAATCCTATGATCACATAACCTATCCAAACTTATTCTTTAAGTGAAACAATCAATCAGACAAGACACAAGCATCAAGGTAACAATTAGATCAAACTGAAATACTTAGCTAGTTTTTAAGAGGTCCAAACTATCCCTATTCCCCTTTTTAGAATCTTTGTCTCAATATACCTTATTACAACCCCAAAGTGCCCAGTTTTATCAACTAGACAAGGTTTAAGTGAGACAATAAGAATCAGGCCAAACAAATTGCCAAGTACAATAAGTAGGAATCCACAAAGAGCACACATGACATTGTTTGGGAATCCAAACACCATTAGAGAGCAAACAGGGTCTGACCAGGTCCAACATATGACAACTTCAAACTCTCAAATATACCAAATAATTTGAGGGAAGACAATGTGATACCCAGACTGAGTCTAATCTACCTAGACTTTTCAACCTTTCCAACAAGTATATGACTAGGTAAGACATTAGCAAGCAGGCTGAGGCTCAACATGATGCTTTACTATTTTTTAACACATAACCACATTAACAAGCAGTAATCATGTTGGGTTCACGCATAGGTAAGCTTAACTTCTTAATACCACTTGTGATCAATTAGGACAGACCATGATCCATTGGTTCAAGTCATCAGACTCTTAACTAACACATAATCACACATGTCAAACAATGATCAGACTGGGCAACCTGCTTCAGACAAACCTCTTGGCCCTTCCCCTTTGTCAATCCCCAGTCCAGGACAAACTCTTACTAAGAAAAAACAGGACATAAGGCAAACCAGGTTGCTCAATGAGCTTGTGACTTCAAACTTGTCTTATGAACCTAATTTTATTAAATGAGATACACAGGACTTAAACCATTCACAATTTCAACAGGCCTATTTTAACCTTAATTCACAACACAACACACTAGCATGAACCACAAACTAGACCCTTTGCATGAAACACTTAAAAGTATTTAGATAGTCATGATGAGATGAAGAAAATCCAAAAGAAAATCCACATTAGACTAACTCTCCCCTGCTCAGCCTATAGTCCCAGAATTACCTTCAAAGGCCTCTAGTCACAACTGAACAGTCAAAGGCACAAACAGGGAAGCTAAATGGAAGTACAAGTGAGACAGGTTCATTTGCTTAATTATAGCCTATGTTAGGTGCTAGGAAAAGAACTAACTAGTTGTGCAAAGCATGAACAAAGATTCAGACTGAGAAGTTAAATCAAAACAATCTAATCAGTTTGGGAATTATTCTCTAACTCAGATGAGACTCCTTAATTAAATAAAAATGCAGATAAGATCAAAGGGGAAACACAATAAGTGCATCAAGATTGAGCTTTGTTTTTAACCCACAAGTAATTACATGGACTAAGTACAATGTGGACACTAGAATTGCAAGAAAAAAGACTAAACCAAACATATTGAATTAGCCATCTTGTCCTAACCCCTACACACACCTTGACTAAGGATAATGCCAGCAGAACCAAGACTAAAGGGTGGCAAGCTAATATACTAGACTCACACTCCATCATAGCCCATATAATTATTCTACCTGGACATCCTCAAACAGGAACTGAACATACAGAACAATAATGTTACACCTCGTAGTTTTGTACCTTCATTATGCAAACTTTTTTTTTCCGTTGAATTTGTCGTAAGTTAATCGATATAAGTTCAAGCACAAGATTATTTTTGAGATATGAGACAAGGACTTTTAAATCCCAATTTTAATACTGCATGGTTTTGCTAATTAACTACTATTAATGTGGAAGCATTAGTGAAATGAGAGATTAACAACCATGATCAAATACTAAGTGGGCCCTACTAAACATGGATGATTAAGATTGGAGCATGGACAAGGACATGCTAAGTGGGGCACGTGTCAAGTGGGCTGGTTACATACAATATATTAGATGATGACTAATGTATCTATGCATCTTCTTCTTGATAAAATTCATTTGGGGAAAATTATAAACAGCCAGGGATACTACTTTGTAGCTCACGGCCAACTTCAAATTTTAGGAAGAAAAATTATAATTTTCCAGTAGGTGTTCTAGGAGTTCAAGGGTACAAGAAAGGTTTTCCTCCACTATTGAGGTATGAATATCGTCCTAGCTTCATTACAGATTTAACTAATTGTTTTAGCATGTTTTAAACAAAGAACTTACGAAAATCGTAAACGAATGTTGGGCATTGTTGTGTTGTAGTTGGGGGTTGTTCTTGTTGAGTTGAAATGCTGGGATTATAGTTATAATTATGTATATATATTGTTGTAGTTGCTGATATATGTTCTAAAGGAAGAAAGGTGTAGAGAAGCTTTATGTTGTAAACTATGAGACGAGCTTGTCGCTCGGTATACCGTCTATTGCACTCTTGTTATTGCTGGAGTATGGGCTGGTCATGATGGTTGTTCTAATATTGTTAAAGAGGCTGGATTAACATGAGGATTAAGTGTATTAATCACTTTTGTTGTCGTGGTCGTTATACTCCATGGATGTAAAGAGAAAGAATGTATAGCAATGGTGTATAATAGTGTATATGGGACTGATTTTGTTATGTCCTTGAGTTGTGTCTTGTTATTGATGTTGTTGAACTTGTGGTGAGTTGGGAAAGTAGTGCAAATGGTGTTGGTGGTAGAAGAATCTGTTCTAGCTAAGTTAAGGTAAGAAAATGCATATGATTGTATTGGTGTTGTAATTGGGCTGAATTGGAGTTGTTTCAATTAAATTGGTTTTGTTATTGTTGATTGGTTGTTGTGTGAACTTGGGAATGTAGTAGAAATAGGGGAAATGTTGTCGGAATTATTTTAACGCAAATCATCATTCAATATATGCAATATATGCATGATATATCAATATATTCCTAGCCTAATGAAGGTGTAACTCTTACTATAGGCCGAGACGTTGATTAGACTAAGGGCTAAGGATTTGCTAGCAAGCCATTATATAATATACGAGGTATGTTAAGGCTACCCCTTTCTTTCATTTTGGCATGATCCTTATCATATGAACGAACACAGTGAGCAAGCGAGTTCCAAAGACTCTATTCTTAGATAGTGTAGATACATTTGTATCCTTGGACTCCTATGTTTTATGTCCATAACCCCTAGGGACTTATCATATTAGCTTCTTATGTCACCAGAGGAGTTTAGAGTATCCTTTTCTGAGTATATGGATCGGCCGTACGTTCCTCGGCACTATTATATTATATATGGATCGGGTCGTACGTTCTTCGGCACTATGGTATTATATATGGATCGAGTTGTACGTTCCATGGCATTATCAGTTATATTATAATCTATGCCTATCATACGCCATAAAGTCAGTTTCAGTCATATAGAGTTACGCAGATATTCTCAGGCGTTAGCCACAGATGCATTTAATTATTGAGACTGGTTTTCATGATTCATCTGTACTTGATGTTCTTATGCTTTACATATTCAGTACATTTTCCGTACTGACCCCCTTTCTTTGGGGGCTGCGTTTCATGCCCGCAGGTACAGACCCTCAGTTTGGTGATCCTCCAGCCTAGGACTTCTGCTCAGCTGCTTGGAAAGCTCCATTGTTCCGGAGCTTGAGTCGTTTTGGTACAAATCCTTTGATATAGACTTATGCATATCCAGGGGTACGGTGGGGCCTTGTCTCGTTATATTTTACTGTTATACTCTTAGAGGTCTGTAGACATGTGTGGGTTGTATATATGTTTTGGTCAGCTATATCGACGTAGTTCGTTTGGATATCCCCGTATATAATGGCAGCCTTGTCGGCTTGCACATTTTGTTATGTTTTGGTTAGTTGTGACTCCTCAGGAGACAAGTTCATTCTGCTACATGGCACTATGAGTCTACAACATGTTTTTACAAATTTCCACATTGTCCTTAGTTTCAGTCTGATTATATTTAGCAGGTTCGCATACAAGTGTCCAGCTCGGGCACCGATCATGTCCCATCGGTTTGGGTCGTGACAAAAGTGGTATCAGAGTGGTTCATCCTCGGAGTGTCTACAGACCGTGTCTAGTAGAGTCTTTTTTATCGGTGTGTTGTGCACCACATCTATAAACATGAAGCTACAGGACATTTAGGATGTCATCTTTCCTTCTTACTCTAGATCGTGCGATAGAACTTTGTTATCAGGATAATCCCTCTCTGATGAATTATTGTGTTTTCAGCTATGCCTCCAAAGAAAGCGACAGCTGCCCATAAGGGAAAATTAGTAGCAGGAGATACTAGTCAGACCCGGAGAGTTACTAGGGCCCATGCCCAGTCTATGCCTGAGATTGTAGTCCAGTCAGCGAGCTCTGCGACACCACTACCTCCAGAGGAGCTTAGAACAGCAGCAGCTCCGGTTCAGGGGGCAGCACCACCGCCAGCTCCCGAGGCCCCAGTACTTAAGCCTCCAGCTCCTCAGCCAGGGGCGGAGGATAGGGCCATGAGAAATGTAGTACAGTTGTTGACCAGATTAGTGGCAGGGCAGGCTCGCAGGCATGGACCAGGGGTTGACCATGCGGATAGGTCTGTTAGCTTGAGGGTTCGTGACTTCTTGAATTGTGACCCTCCAAAGTTTTTCGGGTCAAAGCCCGAGGATGATCCACAGGAGTTTATTCGGCAGATGCAGCGTACATTGAGGATAATCAAGGCTTCCGAGATTGAGTCTGTTAAGCTGGCTTCGTATCGATTGCGGGACGTAGCTGTTAATTGATATGAGTCTTGGGAGTTATCTAGGGGCGAGGGTGCTCCTCCAGCGGTATGGGATGAGTTTGTGGAGGCCTTCCTTGGCCACTTCCTGCCTCCAGAGATGAGGCGAGCTAGAGTTGATAGGTTCTTACATTTGAGGCAGAATGGGAGGAGCGTTCGAGAGTATAGTCTTGAGTTTGATTCGTTGGCTAGATATGTGCCGACTATTGTAGCTGATATGGCAGATAGAGTGCATCGTTATGTGATGGGACTGGATCGTCATCTGATTGATGGTTGTGTGGCAGTGGCTCTTCAGCCAGGTATGGATATTGCTCGGGTACAGGCATACGCACAGGGGGTAGAGGATCGACACAGGGGACGTCAGCTAGATAGAGATCATGACCAAGGCCAGCATAAGAGGGCTAGATCAGCGGGTTATTCTGGTGAGTTTCGAGGCGGGCAGCCTCAGCAGCATGTTAGATATTCTTCCCAGCCAGCACATAGTGCACCCCCACAGTTCACAGGTAGGAGATTCGACCGCACAGGGTATTCAGGAGCTGGTCAGAGCTCCAGGGCTCCAGGTCCACAGATGAGCAGGGGTCCGAGTCAATCGAGGCCACCGTTGCCTCGGTGTTCTCGGTGTGGTAGGCCCCATTTTGGGAAATGTCGTTTGGCTCCAGTTACTTGTTTTTCCTGCGGCCGTCAAGGCCATATGTTGAGGGAGTGTCCTTATAGAGGTGGTGAAGGTGGTATGGCTCAGCATACGGGGTCGGCTGTTGGTTCATCTTCTTCTGTAGCTATGCGCCCTATGGGGCAGGGTATTCAGACACCAGCAGGCCGTGGTAGAGGTCGTGGCGGAGCTTCCAGTTCTAGCGGTCCTTCAAACCACATATATGCTTTGGCTAGTAGGCAGGATCAAGAGGCGTCACCGAATGTGGTTACAGGTCTATTATCAATTTTCTCCCGGGACGTATAGCATTGATAGATCCAGGTTACACCTTATCATATATATCCCCCTTTGTTGCTAGTAGAATCGGAATAGAACCTGAGTTGATAGAACCATTTGAGGTAGCTACACCTGTAGGAGATTCTATCGTAGATAAACAAGTGTATAGAAATTGTTCGGTGGCTATATATAGTCGTCATACCATAGCAAATTTGATAGAGTTAGACATGACTGAGTTTGATGTTATTATGGGTATGGATTGGTTGGCTCCTTGTTATGCTAACGTTGATTGTAGAGAAAAGATAGTTCGATTTTAGTTTCCAGGGGAGCCAATTATAGAGTGGAGAGGGAATACAACATCGCCGAGGGGTAAGTTTATTTCATACCTCAAGGCAAGGAAGATGGTTAAAAAAGGTCATATTTATCATCTAGTTCGAGTGCATGATATGAAAGCAGAGGTACCGGCTCCTCAGTCAATCCCGGTAGCTAATAAATTCCCAGATGAACTTCCAGGTCTTCCTCCTGAACGGGAAATAGAGTTCACTATAGATGTATTGCCAGATACTCAGCCCATATCTATTCCTCTTTATAGAATGGCACCTGCAGAGCTGAAGGAATTAAAGGAGCAACTGAGAGATTTGTTAGAAAAAGGTTTCATCAGGCCTAGTACATCACCTTGGGGAGCACCGGTACTATTTGTGAGGAAGAAAGATGGGTCGCTACGGATGTGTATTGATTATAGGCAGCTGAATAAAGTAACAATAAAGAACAGGTATCCCCTCCCCGGGATTGACGATCTATTTGACCAGTTGCAGGGTGCTAAGTGTTTTTTGAAGATAAACTTGCGGTCAGGTTATCATCAGGTGCGGGTAAAAGAGGCAGATATTCAGAAGACGGCATTCAGGACCCGATACGGGCATTATGAATTTAGAGTGATGTCTTTTGGGCTGACCAATACTCAAACTGTATTTATGGATTTGATGATACGGGTATTCAAACCATTCCTAGATACGTTCATTATTGTATTTATTGATGATATTCTGGTTTATTCACGTTCAGAAGACGAGCATGCAGACCATTTGAGGACGGTACCTAGGGTACTCCAGCACCAGAAGTTGTATGCCAAATTTTCTAAATGTGAATTCTGGTTGACTTCAGTAGCATTCTTGGGACATATTATTGGAGTTGATGGTATTCGGGTAGATACGCAGAAGATTGAGGCGGTAGAGACTTGGCCAAGACCTACGACACCTACTGAGGTGCGCAATTTTCTGGGGCTAGCAGGATATTACAGGAGATTCGTAGAAAAGTTTACCTCGATTTCAGCGCCTTTAACAAGGCTAACTCAGAAGGCAGCTAAGTTCCGGTAGACGGATGCTTGTGAGCAAAGCTTCTAGTTGCTGAAAGACAAGTTGACTACGGCTCAAGTTCTAACTCTTCCTGAGGGACCAGATGGTTATGTTATTTATTGTGATGCTTCAGGTGTTGGACTAGGTTGTGTATTGATGCAGCATGGCAAGGTTATAGCCTATGCCTCCCGACAGCTCAGAAAGCACGAGAAGAATTATCCTACTCATGATCTGGAGTTAGCAGCAGTGATTCATGCCTTGAAGATATAGAGGCATTATTTATATAGTGTTCATGTTGATATTTATTCGGATCATAAGACTCTCCAATATATCTTTAAACAGAAAGAGTTGAATTTACGACAGAGACGATGGCTAGAGTTACTAAAGGATTATGATATTGATATTCTATACCATCCAGGGAAAGCAAATGTTATAGCAGATGCTCTCAGTCTGAAATCTATGGGTAGATTGACAGACGTGCAGCCAGAAAGGAAGGAGATGGTTCGTGAGATTTATCAGCTAGCTAGCCTTGGAGTCCGTTTGGCTAATTCTAGAGATAGTGGAGTTTCTATTCGAGAAGTTGTTGAGTCCTCTATCATAGAAGAGGTAAAGAGACACCAGTACAAGGACCCTATTCTGGCACAGTATAGAGATACAACTCTTCAAAAGGAAAAGACCCCATTCAAGGTTGCACCTGACGGAGTACTACGGTATAGGGGCAGATTGTGTCTACCTGATGTTGCAGGGCTACAACAGCAGGTTATGGGAGAGGCACACTATGCCCGTTATTCTGTTCATCCAGGGTCAACGAAGATGTATCATGACCTCAGATTCTTATATTGGTGGGATGGCATGAAAAGGGACATAGCGGAGTTTATTGCTCAGTGCCCGAATTGTCAATAGGTTAAGGTCGAGCATCAGAAGCCTGGTGGATTATTGCAAGAGATAGAGATCCCAACTTGGCAATGGGAAGTGATTAATATGGACTTCATTACAGGCTTACCTCGCACTCAACGGAAGTATGACTCTATATGGGTTATTGTGGATAGGCTGACAAAATCAGCCCATTTTCTTCCAGTCAGGACTACTTATTCAGCTGAAGACTATGCGAGGTTATACATCAAGGAGATAGTGAGACTTTATGGGGTTCCAACATCTATTATATTGAACAGAGGAGCTCAATTTACAGCTAACTTCTGGAGATCGTTCCAGAAGGGATTGGGGACACAGGTGAGTCTTAGCACAGCATTTCACCCTCAGATTGATGGACAGGCTGAGCGTACTATTCAGACGCTAGAAGATATGTTGCGGGCCTGTATTATTGACTTCAGAGGTAGCTGGGAGAATCATTTTCTACTTATTGAGTTTGCTTATAATAATAGCTACCATTCTAGTATTCAGATGGCACCGTACGAGGCCTTATACGGGAGGAAGTGCAGGTCACCTATCGGTTGGTTCGATGTTGGTAAGACTAAGTTGATAGGCCCAGACATGATTCAGCAAGTTGTTGATAAGGTGAAGCTTATTCAGGAGAGATTATTGGCAGCCTAGAGTTGACAGAAGTCATATGCAGATAATCGACATCGAGACTTAGAGTTTCAGATTGGTGATTGGGTATTCCTGAAGGTATCACCCATGAAGGGTATGATGAGATTCGGCAAGAAGGGGAAGCTCAGCCCGAGGTACATTGGGCCTTATCAGATTATTCATAGGGTAGGAAAGGTTGCCTATGAGTTGGACCTACCCTCTGATTTGGAAGCAGTACATACAATCATTCATGTATCAATGCTTCGTAAATGTATTGGTGACCCTTCTAGAGTATTTCCTGTAGATGATGTCCAGGTAAAGGAGGAGTTGTCTTATGAGGAAAGGCCCATAGCTATACTTGATCGCCGGCTTAAAAGGTTACGTACTAAGGATGTGGCTTCCGTCAAAGTATTGTGGCGAAATAATAATAGGGAAGAGGCGACTTGGGAAGCCGAAGACGAAATGAAGATTAAGTATGCTTACTTGTTTCCTATGCCTACAGGTAATTCAATTCCTTACTTGACTATATTGATTGGTAAATGAGACTATATGATATACTGTGGCCTTGTGTGGCATTTGTGGGTTTGCTGAAAGCAGGTTGGTAGGTATAGCTTAGCTATAGAGGAGACTCTGCCAAGATTTTATAGCATGAGACCTATTATAAACATTCGAGGACGAATGTTTCTAAGGGGGAAAGGATGTTACACGTCGTAGTTTTGTACCTTCATTATGCAACCTTTTTTTTCCCGTTGAATTTGTCGTAAGTTAATCGATATAAGTTCAAGGAAAATATTATTTTTGAGAGATGAGACAAGGACTTTTAAATCCCAATTTGAATACTGCATGGTTTTGCTAATTAACTACTATTAATGTGGAAGCATTAGTGAAATGAGAGATTAACAACCATGATCAAATACTAAGTGGGCCCCACTAAACATGGATGATTAAGATTGGAGCATGGACAAAGACATGCTAAGTGGGGAACGTGTCAAGTGGGCTGGTTACATACAATATATTAGATGATGACTAATGTATCTATGCATCTTCTTCTTGATAAAATTCATTTAGGGGAAATTACAAACAGCCATGGATCCTACTTTGTAGCTTACGGCCAACTTCAAATTTTTGGAAGAAAAATTATAATTTTCCAGTAGGTGTTCTAGGAGTTCAAGGGTACAAGAAAGGTTTTCCTCCACTATTGAGGTATTAATATCGTCCTAGCTTCGTTACAGATTTAACTAATTGTTTTAGCATGTTTTAAACAAAGAACTTACGAAAATCGTAAACGAATGTTGGGCATTGTTGTGTTGTAGTTAGAGGTTGTTCTTGTTGAGTTGAAATGCTGGGATTATAGTTATAATTATGTATATATATTGTTGTAGTTGCTGATATATGTTCTAAAGGAAGAAAGGTGTAGAGAAGCTTTATGTTGTAAACTATGAGACGAGCTTGTCGCTCGGTATACCGTCTATTGCACTCTTGTTATTGCTGGAGTATGGGCTGGTCATGATGGTTGTTCTAATATTGTTAAAGAGGCTGGATTAACATGAGGATTAAGTGTATTAATCGCTTTTGTTGTCGTGGTCGTTATACTCCATGGATGTAAAGAGAAAGAATGTATAGCAATGGTGTATAATAGTGAATATGGGACTGATTTTGTTATGTCCTTGAGTTGTGTCTTGTTATTGATGTTGTTGACCTTGTGTTGAGTTGGGAAAGTAGTGCAAATGGTGCAGGTGGTAGTAGAATATGTTCTAGCTAAGTTAAGGTAAGAAAATGCATATGATTGTATTGGTGTTGTAATTGGGCTGAATTGGAGTTGTTTCAATTAAATTGGTTTGTTATTGTTGATTGGTTGTTGTGTGAACTTGGGAATGTAGTAGAAATAGGGGAAATGCTGCCGGAATTATTTTAACGCAAATGATCAGTCAATATATGCAATATATGCATGATATATCAATATATTCCTAGCCTAATGAAGGTGTAACTCTTACTATAGGCCGAGACATTGATTAGACTACGGGCTAAGGATTTGCTAGCAAGCCATTATATAATATACGAGGTATGTTAAGGCTATCCCTTTCTTTCATTTTGGCATGATCCTTATCATATGAACGAACATAGTGAGCAAGCGAGTTCCAAAGACTCTATTCTTAGATAGTGTAGAGACATATGTATCCTTGACCTCCTATGTTTTATGTCCATAACCCCTAGGGACTTATTATATTAACTTCTTATGTCACCAGAGAAGTTCAGAGTATCCTTTTCCGAGTTTTACATGTATATATATATATATATATATATATATATATATATATATATATATATATATATATAAATATATGGATCGGCCGTACGTTCCTCGGCACTATTATATTATATATGGATCAGGTCGTACGTTCCTCGGCACTATTGTATTATATATGGATCGAGTTGTACGTTCCATAGCACTATCAGTTATATTATAATCTATGCCTATCATACGCCATAAAGTCAGTTTCAGTCATATAGAGTTACGCAGATATTCTCAGGTGTTAGCCACAGATGCATTCAATTATTGAGACTGGTTTTCATGATTCATCTGTACTTGATGTTCTTATGCTTTACATATTCAGTACATTTTCCGTACTGACCCCCTTTCTTCGGGGGCTGCGTTTCATGCCCGCAGGTACAGACCCTCAGTTTGGTGATCCTCCAGCCTAGGACTTTTGCTCAGCTGCTTGGAGAGCTCCATTGTTTCGGAGCTTGAGTCGTTTTGGTACAAATCCTTTGATATAGACTTATGCATATCCAGGGGTACGGCGGGGCCCTGTCCCGTCATATTTTACTGTTATACTCTTAGAGGTCTGTAGACATGTGTAGGTTGTATATATGTTTTGGTCAGCTATATCGACGTAGTTCGTTTGGATATCCCCGTATATAGTGGCAGCCTTGTCGGCTTGCATATTTTGTTATGTTTTAGTTAGTTGTGACTCCTCAGGAGACAAGTTCATTCTGCTACATGGCACTATGAGTCTACAACATGTTTTTACAGATTTCCACATTGTCCTTAGTTTCAGTTTGATTATATTTAGCAGGTTCGTATACAAGTGTCCAGCTCGGGCACCGGTCATGGCCCATCGGTTTGGGTCGTGACAAATAACCACTTAATCCTCATCATCAAACTCTCACATTATCCTATGAACTAAACATCACATAAGCAGAATTCAAGTAAGAAAAATAATGGACTAAAATGCTACCATAAACAGACTCTCTTTAACTAAACTAAACTGAACAAAACATAAACAAGAAAGCAATAAACTGAAGTACTGGCCTAACTAGAATCTTTATAAACTAAGCAAGACATAAAATAAGAAAAGGCATTAAACTAAAAAGGGTATTAAACTAAACTACATAAGAAGACTTCAAGTAGTGAAACATGGAACTAAAAATGTTACTTTAAAACAGAATCCTCATCAACTAAAACTAAACCAAACTAAACTGAACCAAACATAACATAACAACAAACTAAAGCAACACCCTAACTAGCATCTAATGAATTAAACCAGACAGAAGGTAAGAAAAGGCATTAAACTAAAGGCATTAAACTAAAACTACATAGGCAGACTTCAGTAATGAACACATAGAACTAAAAGGTTACTTTAAAACAGAATCTTCATCAACCAAAACTAAACTAAACTAAACTGAACCAAACATAACATAACAATAAACTAAGCACCACCCTAATTAGCATCTAGTGAATTAAACAAAACAAAAAATAAGAAAAGGCATTAAACTAAAATGTAGTTACCTTTTGTGGGTGTAACCGGGGCACAAACGATGGACTAAGAAGCCTTATGCTTCAATTCCCAACTCAGGCCATCACAGACACCAACAACAAATTAACAAAAATGAATTTTAGGACTGGAAACTTAAAGAAAATGAAAATTTTGACTTTGGAAACATTCAAGACTAAAATGGCAAATTTCAGTCTATATCAGGATTTTTCCTCCTTTTTATTTTGAATGAATGGGGGTTTCTAAAACTAACATTATCGATGTGGGACTTGCAAATTTATGCAAGTCCTACTCTCAAACTTGAACCTACGGCTCAGATCTATGGTACAACCGTAACATCAACAGCTTACAACCCTTCACTACCGACATTAATGGCAAAAAATAAAAAAGGAAGGGGAGTCGTACCTTCAAAGGCTCGTTTTGCCCGATTTTGGGGAGAGAAGGACAAAGCATTGAATGCTTTGCCTTCTCTCTTCATGCCACCAGATGTGCGAGATGGGATGGGACCATAAAAAGAGCGGGGGTAGGTGGTGAACAGGAGACGGCGCTGGGGTTTTGCTCCCTAGTCGCCTCCCTCTTCTCTTCTTTACATAGAGACCCCTAGGGTCATTTTGTGGACGGGGAGGGGGGGGGGGGAGTATAATACTCCCCCCATTTTAATCCCTTATTGGACCGGGTCTCGGTCCTTTAGGCTGGGCCTGGTCCATTATTTTCTGAAAAAGGCTGGGCCAAATCCCTCTTCATATATATATATATATATATATATATATATATATATACATACATACATAGATTGTATATGCACCATGTATATTGGTATATACATGGTGTATATACATATATATGCATAAAAAGGTCGGGGGAAAAATAAACTAGTAAATAAATAAGTAAAGAAAAAACTTAATTATTAGTCCATTGGGACTTAAAATAATTTAAACATGGCTCATAAATAAATAAATGAATAAAATTATTTTGCAGATAATGCTTTGAATTAATTAATCAGATAAAAGCGAAATTAATCAACTACGCAAACTTACATAGAATCAAGAATTAAAGGGTAAAATGGTCAATCCTTTCAATTACTCAAAATACCTTGGACAGTAATATGGAATAAAATCATCCATTAATCTAATTTTTCCTTGATTTAATTAATGAGACAAATGATTATCAAAAAGGGTTTTCTTGCCCCTCCTTTGATTAATTTCAACAATAAAAGAAAATTCTTCGAATATAATTAATTTCTACAAAAATTAAAATTACCCTGGAGACTTCTTTATCAATTTGAAAAGGTGAGATATTATCCGAAAAGGTGAGATATTATCCGAACTGAAACGAGATTATAAAAATACCACTAACATCATTAGATTGCAAATAGAGTGGATGATTATGATCCATACCCGATCCTTGATTGCTTTGACCAAGACCTGGGTTGTTCACATTTGTTGAAGGTTGAGTTTGGCTACTATTTCCATTGGTTGGAGGTGCTTCTTGACTCAATCCATTCATAGTAGTTGTTGCATGTGTTTCATGGGTTCCCATTTTCTTGAAATTTCTTGTAGAACACATGAATTTGAGTTTCTTACTCCAAGATCGATTTGATCAGATTTTGGTTGCGGAATTTTGTTTTTCAACCAGAACTAGCTACAGATTAAGCTAGCAGGCTCTGATACCATGTTATTCTTTGTAATTGAGATGACTAATTCATGAGAAATGATGAAGACGAATTGAGGAAGAAGATAGAGTTTTGAGAGAAGAAAAAAATATATTCTGTATTCAATCATCTGAGAATTACAATGAAGTAATTAACCTTATATACATTGATTAATCTCAACCATAACTTGGAAAGGTTAGTTAGAGTTTTAACTAACTTTGAGAAATTACAAATCTGTCCCTCTTGTTTTGTTTTCTTCATTTCATACTCCAACAAAACTACTTAGCACTGTGACATTTGATGTAAAGAAGGTAATGTACAAAGTTTAACTGCTTATATATTTTCCTTCTATTTACCTTAGGTGGCCATCTTATAGGAGGCGAAGCCAGAATTTGAAGTTTGTGGGTTCGGGGTTCTAATTTTTTTAAGTTACTGGGTTCTAAATTAATAATTTGTACATATTTAATAAAAAGTGTAATAAAATTATATGACTCGGGCAAAAGCTACTGGGTTCGGACGAACTCACGCCCGAAGGGCTAGCTCTGCGCCTGCTTGTGGCCATGTATATAACCGCTTGTACTTTTTTAAAAAATAAAAATAAAAATAACCCACTCATCAATTTTAAATTCTGGACCTCAGACCAAATGACCACTTTCAGCTAGAGACTATTGGTCAAACATAACCAACTTTTGAAACATAAGGTCACTAGTGACCATTTGTGCAAAACGCCAAAACCAATCACACCTCCAAGTGGAGAATTTTTGTAATTCATTTAATTTGTTACCTGAATTCTCGCTTTATTAGTAAACATTTTGTGGTATACACCACGTTGTAACCTCCTCCGCTTCTTTTTTTCTTTTTTTGGATGAAGTAAGGTGTTTCATAGATAGGCATCAAGTAGATGCAGAATTACAAGAGAAACAAAAGGGCTCATAGAGAGCACAAGCAATAGTTGTTAGCTTCTTTACAATATGTCAAACTAGCACTAGAGAGCTAACAAAGTCCAAAAAATGTTCAGTGCTAAATACAGGGGTTAGATTAACCCAACTGAACAGAAGAAATAGACAACTAGCTTTAAGAGAGTGGTTTGGAGTTGAAATCACATCAAAACATTTATGGTTCCTTTCAGTCCATAAACTCCAAAAAATAACTCCAGGGATCATCACCCAGACTTTCTTGATGGACTTATCGACTCTCCATGACTTCCAGCCTACATAAGCCTCTCACATTTTGGGGCGTGACCCATTGTAAGCCAAAAATACAGCAGAACATATTCCATAGGTCTTTGCCACTGCACAGTGAAGGAGCAGGTGATTGACTGTTTCTGGGCTGTTTTGACAGATATAGCACTTATCTTCCAGTTCGAAGCCCCTCCTCCGCTTCTTCTTTCCCTCCTCCCTTTGTATAACAATAACAACATCCCAATATAACCCTAAAGGTGAGCTTGGGAAGGCTAGAGAATACACAGACCTTAACCCTATCTCATGGAGGTCGAGAGACTATTTCCAGAAGATCCCCCTCACCCACCCCCATGTATAATTAATAAAAATCACTGCTCCGTGTCCCCAGCCACCAGGTGCACAAGAAGAGGGTGAGAAGTGCACAACTAGTAACTTTTGGGGCTACTATTTTAAAAATAGCCAATAAACAACGTATTTAAAATTTAGCTACTTGTTTCAGATGGAGCAAACTTTTATGCCTCGGGGCTGAAGGTTGCCAGTTGAACTGTTGTAGCCAAATTTAGACCCGTAGTCTGAAGTTCAACTATAATTGAACTTTAGAGCAGTAACTTATAAGTTGGCTGTGGCCTCTTCTTGTGGTCAATTTGCAAATATGCTGTGGACCTGCAGTTGACATTTTGGTGCAATTGCTTTTTCTTCATGTTGCATGTTTCCTCTTTTCCTTATTCGAAATATTGAAGTTCTATTGCTTCCTCCTTTTAGTTTGATGATAATGGTATTCCTTACTTTTTTTATAGTGAAATTCAACTTCAGTCATGTATTCAGAACAAATAAAGAGTAAAAATTTCTTTAAATCAACTGTCTGGTGAAATTAGTCAATTATATGAGCTTATGAGATGCAAATTTTCTCGAAGAAGCTCCAAAATTAATGTAGGAAGATGAAAAAGAAGGAAGTGTACCAGAGTTAAATGTGTACTAATAGCCCCGATCACTGTTGGTCAGAAGACGTAACCTCCTAAGCACGGCCCATTATTGGCCTGAAACCAGTAACGAGAGCAGTCCCCCCACGAGCAAATGGTCATCAGAACATTTAGTAATTGAAACACCCCTAAATGGATGCTCATATAATTCATCCAAACCCGTTGCTCTCTATGAAAAACTCTGACTATTATCACAAGACTCGTTCGACGTAAGTAAGGGTGGTAACCGGTTTGGTCTTACCGGTTTTAACCAGTAACCGGACCGGTTAAACCGGAACCGGAACCGGAACCGGTAGCACCGGTTAACCGGTTCCGGTTAACCGTTTAATGGTTTACCGGTCCGGTTCCAATATTTTGGAAACCGGAACCGGTTAAACCGGTAAAACCGGAACCGGAACCGGTTAAACCGGTTAAACCGGTAAAAAATTAAAAAAAAAAAAAAACTAAAGTATATAAGTAGTATATATAGTATATATATTAAGTTATACACATATATAAGTATATATAGTATATAAATATATATAGTATATATATTAAGTATATATAGTATATAAATATATATAGTAGATATGTATATATAAGTATATATAGTAGATATGTATATATAAGTATATATAGTATATAAATATATATAGTATATATATTAAGTATATATAGTATATATAGTAGATATGTATATATAGTATATATATTAAGTTATACATATAGTATATATATTAAGTTATACATATATATAAGTATATAGAGTATATAGTACATATATATTAAGTATATACATATATATAAGTATATATGTATAGTAGATATGTATATATAGTATATAGTACATATATATATAAGTATGTATATATATATTAAGTATATATAGTAGATATGTATATATATATATAGTATATATATTAAGTTATACATATATATAAGTATATATAGTATATTAAGTTATACATATATATAAGTATATGTAAGTTATACATATATATGTATACGAAAAGCACTATTCTGTATTGTTGACTTGCTGTTAGGTTGTTAGTCAGTAAATATTTAAACTTTAATTATAAAATTGTATAACATATGAAAATATAGCTACAATATACAAATAAATACTATAATATATATATATATAATACAAAAAACAAAAAAAAAATAGATTTTAATCACTCCCGGTTCCGGTTTGAGGTTTAAAACCGGTAAACCGGAACCGGTTAGGCGGTTCCGGTTTTGGAACCGGAACCGGCCGGTTTCCTAACCGGTTCCGGTTCCAACCGGTTATAACACCCTTAGACGTAAGCTACGCTGAAATACCTTAATGTAATTATATACTGCATATACTTTTCGTCACTCACCGCTTCGCAATTAGTCTTGGAACGGTTTTCAAGATCACATATTAAAATCATGAATACATTCCACTCTTGAAAACGGGACAAAAAGCCCAACCCACTATCAGGTTAAATTTTTTGTCGAATAGGAACTATTGGTTGCTTCCAATTAAAGACCAAATCAGCAGGCCTGATTTCAGCAACGAACACCTGTGACCACTTCAATTGTTATTCTATAAGTTGCAACAGAGGTACTGTCATCTTTGTTACTCCATATTATTTCTCATATACTAACATATATGCAAAACAGGCAGAATGACTGAAAAACAACCATAATAACTTTGATTAGAGGAACTTAGTCCGCACGACAAAAGGAAGATTAAATAACAATGATATTAAAGCTAATCCATTTTTTGGGGCAAAAAGCTATCATCACAACAAAGGTGAAGGATTAATAACAATATGCCTTAAAGGGTGTTCTACATCACCTCCACCAGCATGTTTGACAAACTCAGCTGGAGATAGAAAAGTACCATGACAAACACAGAGTATCTTCACTTCTTCTCCCTTCCTATATCCGTATAAGAATCCCTCAATGTTCTTTCCGTTTGGTCCCTCGCCTCTTGTGGAAACACAAGGCATGTTGAGCATGAAGTTTCTGAGCGTTTCTTTAGCTTTTTTACCGACTGTCCCTGACGAGACTGGTGGTTTTTTATTTGTCATTTCGGGTGCTATTGCTACAACAGGTTTCTGCTCCTGCTCGTGCTCGTGCAACGGAGATTGGCCGCTGGCGGGAGGTCTTGCCTCAGTGCTATCACTTGGCCCTGCAATAAAGAGAAGTGCAAGGTACAAATTGCTAGTTAATGATGAATAACCAGATATAGACTGCGAAAATTCTTTACTTCGATCACTACAAGGAAATAAAGTTAGTATGAAGTTAAGATTCATTCTACTTGCTACAAGCAAAAGATTAACTTGGCATAATGTCTCAGGTCGAGGCGAAATCCAGGAACTAATCTATTATAATATTATGTATGCACTGTTCAAGCCTAAAGTAATGAGTCCAGTTGATCACATAAGAACCGCCTCTGATTCAGGCTGGACAGCCAACAGCACACATTTCCCGTTATAGAGTTAAACGCCGTTGCTACCAGTGAAGGAAAATACAAAAGCATTTAACTCTCCTCAAGGGCCAAAGAAGAATAGTGTAGAATTTTTTGGACAACGAAGAAGAATACATAGACAATATATTAATTAGACATATAATCTGGCCTCCGTGTGTCAAGTGTATCCATTTTCTAATCTCTTTCTAATCTCTCATAAACAAGTAGAATAACTTTGCCTTAACAAATTAGTCGAGGACTTGCTATGCACTAGACATAACTACAACTATTGTGCTAATTAATCAATATCTGCAGGGCCTAAAAAAAAGATTACTGACACTAGGGCAAAGCAGAGAGCAAGAGAAAATTTCCAAATAACATTAACTTTTGCAAGAGGCTTAAGTTCCACAACAATATTGCAGCATGTTGACGACCTTATTGTTCAAGTACAGATACCATATTTCACTAATAGAGATGAAATACGAGACCCGAACAATAATTTAGAGGGTCTCTTCATTTTCTGCAAATGAAACTGCCCAAATAGATGTTCATGTTCTGCTAACCACCATTCTTCCGAGAACGGAATCACACCTTAAAGATAATTTTCTTCCCAACTCTTGATTAAACTACTTATAGATTATTGACTAACAAACATTACCAAAATAGTGACCATCTACATTTCTATATATCTGATGTGGAATTGAAAGACTTTTAAAGAGGTTGTCCATGATGGATATTATTTAAGAAAGCTGCTGGTTACCTACTCAACTTGAAATTTCACCATTTCTTACAAAGTAGAATTAACTATATTCAGCAGATTGACATGGATAACTATGATTATATTTCCTCGTTTCTTATTCAAAATCTTGAAAGATTAGACCAAACGCAACTTTACTAGGTTTCTAGTGCCAAGCCACTCGAAGTAGCTGGTTGATACAATTTTTCGTGAACTTGCACATATTTCTTCCACCCAACTCAATATCCTATATCTGTCCTATGAAAGTAGGCAGAACCAGAAGGTACTTTTCTCCTAACAAACTTCTACCTAGAGCAATATTAACAACATTTTCACAAAACAGTTAAAGAGCAATTTTGCATATGTCAACAAGGGATTAGGTTTCAATAAGATCGAGTTTGAAAACTGCTCTGCCTATAGCAAATGCATTACAGTTGCCCACCAAAAACCTTAACCTTATCCCTGGAAGTTCTTGTTAATTAATTCGACCGTCATCGACTCATACATCTCTCTATTATTACCTCAAATTAGTACTAACCATATGCTACTGACTCCAATCTGAGTTTGGTTTAAATGTCCAATCCTAATACAACTCCCTTTAATGACTCAGCCCGTTTCGACTCGCTCAAATCTAGCCCAACCCACTCATTTGACACCCCTAGCTGCTTGAGATGTAGACCACCTACCCTCCTATGTTACAAGTATGAGCGGCTAATTTCACGCTCAAATACAGGAACAACTTTACCATTGCTGCTATAAGCATGAGGATCCCCTTCATGAGATGGCACATATTTTTTTATTCTTTTGGTTGGGAGGGGGGCCCGGGGGGGGGGGGGGGGGGGTTGTAACGCCGTGCAATGCTAAATATGGCTAATAGTTCTAAGATCGTGTTACAAAAATAAAAATCATCCAAAACTAAACGACTAATTTTAAAAAATAATGAAGGATTAAAAGGAAGAAATTCAAGTGGATAAAGCAATTAACTTTTTGATACCTTGAACAGGTTGTGGTTGGCTTTCCAAATCAGTCATCCCTGAAGAACCACTACCTTGTGATCCTCCTGAAGAAGGCAAAGAATTCCCACAAGCTTCACCATTATTACTATAACAACAATTTCCATTTTCTTCATTTTCCTTAATAGTAACAACTCTAACATTCTTCATTTTCTCCAATCTCTTCTTTTTTGCTTCCAAACGCCTTAAAGATTGCAATTCTTTCCTTTTCCTCCACTCTTCCTCTGTTTCCACAGGCAAAGAGCACGTCCTAATTAACGGTAATTGAAATCCATTTCCATTACTATCATCACCAGAAAGCACAAAATTCGTTATTGAAGAAGAACGGTTCAGTTTGTTTGCTCTTTTTGGGTCAACCCCAAATCTACCGTTCAATGAAAGTCCTAAACTTAACTCTATATCATCTTCACCCTCCACGTTTTCATGATTCCTTTTTCCATTAATGAATTTATCCAACATATCTCTTGAAAAACACCCCTTTTCTCTGTTTTCTTCAGCTTTCTCCATGTAGGAAAAAAAAAGATCAAGAAAGTCTTTAAAACAAGAAAGCTATTGAATTTAGGAATATACCCAAATGAGAATCTTGATCTAAAATTGAAAAATGATTCTTTTTATAAAATGGGAATATAAAAACACCCTTTTTCTCTGTTTTCTTCAGTTTTCTCCATTTTTGAAGTCTAAAAAACAAGAAAGCTATTGAATTTAGGAATACCCAAATCCAAATCTTGAACTAAAATTTTTAAAAAGTTTTTTTTTTATAAAATGGGAATGGAAAAACTCCAATAAAGCTTGAAAAGTGTATTTGTCGGAATTTTAAAACTGGCCGGAAAAAATATAGAGTCAGCCATGGGAGGTTATATTACAAAAGAGAAGATTAATAAAAGGGTGGGAAGGGTTGAATTTAATGGTGTGGGTTTAATGAAATGACAGAATTGTCCTTAGAAAGTAAAACGTAAATGGATAAGGACTTGACACGTGGCGTGTGGTGAGAGTACTAAAGACCCACGTGGCTAAGAAAAGGACTTTGGAAAGTGATGCCAAACAGACGTTACGTAGCTAGAATCTCAGAGGTAACCGACAAAAGGAACACGTGTCAGTTACCTAATGAGAACCCGAGTGGCCCTGCTACGTGTTTAGAAAATATCTGCTTATACATACTGTATCTCTTTTCATAAAGGTTGTTGAATAAAAAATCGTTTTCATAAATATTAATTACCCACTAAATTATAGTACTACTGGAACAAATAAATACAGACATGTTTTGCGTGCAAATTTTCATTTCACTGAAAATAATTAAATGTGATAAACTAATTAGATTAGAAAAATTTAATCTAGAGAGAATTTCAGGGAATAACATTAATTTTACTTGTGGTTTCCGATCATTAAAAGTTAAGGAATTAAATAAAATTTATTCTAAAATATTTAAGAAGTAAATCACTTCATTGCAAACGATTATGCTACTTAAATGTCATATTAAGTAAAATTTCGCATTAAATACTGTAAGCTTAAGTTGAGATTGATTATGGAGTAGACAGTTATCCACTATACTTTTTGAACTTTTATTTTTGTAATATAATTGTAGTGTCCAGGCTAATTTTCATGCATGCAATTAATTCACAGGATATCTATCACTTCTCATAAACATAAGTGTCGGTAACTATTTCAGAGTTAGGAAGTAAGAAGAGAGCACCTAATATTTTTTACTTCTACAGGAAATTAAATTTAAAACCTCGTGATTCTCGATTCACTTTCATCCTTCGCAATTTTTTGAACTATTGAGTATAATGTTTCTTTTTAACTTCCATTGAAAAACTTGACCTAAATATGTATGCTCGTTGACAACCATCTACCCCTCTAATTTCTTTTTATCTCTTACTAAAAACTAGTGGTGAGAGTCTTTAAAATCAAGAATTCATTAGAAGGATCTTTCTCAAATACAAATAATTTGATCTCCTAATTAAGTCTTACGTTAAGCGATAATTTCCTAAAATATTATTAGTCCAAAAGGTCCTTAGATTGCTTTTAATTCCGATACATTCTAAGCATTTAACTTATAATATGTATTGAGAGTATAAATAACTATTTAATCTATTATATTATATTATATTATCTGCAGTTATTAATTAGTGTACTCAATTAAAATTGTTAGAGAACTATACATTATAGTAAGTAATCTTGGTTTGATGATGTTAAAAAGTTATACATTGCTGGTGTAGAAGAGTTACACTCAATTAATTGTATATAGTATAATTGCACTACAGTATATAAACGAAATGTGTTTAATGATTTTGATTTAATGAAAAGTAATTAGAACCACAGAAGAAATGTTTTGTTAGTTACTTCATCCATGACGCATTTGACAATTAATTTTTTACAAGCAATCTCGGATTCATCAGCAGACAGCAACAGCACATTGCCCCCAGTATAATGTTTTATTCCAACTTGGCCTACATTTTTTGACTTTGTAAATACTACTGTATTTTTTTTCCTACAACTTGCTCTTCCTTTAATCATTTAGTACAGTTTTAATACAATTTGCAGCTAATTAGTAACTCTGTTTCCTTTCTCTTTCGTTTGATATTGGAATAATGAGAAAAGGACGGCAACAAAAAACTATGATATTGAAAAAGTAATAACAAAACCCATAGGCATTTAGGTTAATAAAACAATAGGGGATTTGCATGATGTTTTATGATTGGACCCAACTTGTTCTTTCTTACATGTCATAGTCCAAGAACACACACTATATATCCAACTTTTGTGTGTCCTCCCATTAGAAAAAGTCTAGTTGCATTACTCGAATACTACAAATTAGTTCATGTAAAAAAAAGAAAGAAATGAGGACAAAATAAAGTTGCACCGATTTTGATTCTTATAATCAGTTGACTAGATTCTTAAATATTACCAAGATAGCTTATTTTATAGAAAAATTTGAGATTACCTTTTTTGTCTTTGACTATTTGCATCGGCTGAAAAGATTAGTAGCATTTTCACTTATTCTAAATATAATTCAGACGCCTAGTTCATTGAGTGCGATTAAAGGTGGTAACCGGTTTGGCCTTACCGGTTTTAACCGGTAACCGGACCGGTTGAACCGGAACCGGTAGAACCGGTTAACCGGTTCCGGTTAACCGTTTAATGGTTTACCGGTCCGGTTTCAATATTTTGGAAACCGGAACCGGACCGGTTAAACCGGTTTAACCGGTAAAAAATTAAAAAAAAAAAAAAACTAAAGTATATATAGTATATAGTACATATATATAAGTATATATAGTATATATAGTATATTAAGTATATATAGTAGATATGTATATATTATATATATTAAGTTATACATATATATAGTATATATAATAAGTTATACATATATATATAAGTATATATAGTATATAATACATATATATAAGTATATATATTAAGTTATACATATATATAAGTATATGTAAGTTATACATATATATGTATACGAAAAACACTATTCTGTATTGCTGACTTGCTGTTAGGCTGTTAGTCAGTAAATATTTAAACTTTAATTATAAAGTTGTATAACATATGAAAATATAGCTACAATATACAAATAAATACTATAATATATATATATATATAATACAAAAAACAAAAAAAAAAATGATTTTAACCACTCCAAACCGGACCGGTTCCGGTTTGAGGTTTAAAACCGGTAAATCGGAACCGGAACCGGCCGGTTTCCTAACCGGTTCCATAACCGGTTCCGGTTGGAACCGGTTGCCACCTTTAAGTGCGATTATACTTTTTTGATCGAGCCCTAATAGTACTTTATCCAATCCATATTATCCTTGTTTTAAGGTCTTTGCATGTCATTTAAGAAAAATATGTCGTAATAGCCTCAACCATAACAAATGTCTAAATTGTCCTTTTATCTTCTCTTAAAATCTTACTTCATACCAACAGTAAGGGTAGACCAAGAAAAAAACAATAAAGTTGTTCTCATTTTTAATTTCTTATAAATATTTTAATCAATTTAATTTGCTAAACGATTAATAATTAGAACCAAATGAAAGGTAATTAGGACTTAAGTATGTTCAAACTTTCTTTTCTTTTGCTTTATTTAGTTAGTTAGACCAAATAAAAACCTAGGGTAGTTGTTTAAATAGAAAACAAAGACCAAATGACATGATTTTAAATGGCAAGTTGGTCCCAAAAAAGAAAAAAGAATCTCCCAATAATACGCCAAGGATAAAAAAAATCCAGCAGAAAATCTTAGGTGGGACACACAAGATAATCCAACTTACAGACTCAATGGAAGTGCGAAACGTGGAGGAATTATTGGGTTTGTGGAAGTGTACCTGTCAAACACTCAGTGGTTAAAGTCAGACAACAACTTGCTTGCAGAAGACTTGGCCATTGGAAAAGTGAAAGGGCCTTTGTCAGATTAAGATAGCATTTCTGTATGTAATAAATACTAGTCACTCCGTATTTTTTTTATACAATGGTGTTTGACTTAACGTGAAATTTAAAAGGGAAATGAAAATTTTAAATTTATGATTTAAAATAAGTCTTGTATATTTATATGATTATAAATTATCTTATAAAATTAAATAGTTTCTAAAGATATTTCTTTTAAAATAGACTAAAAACAAAAAAGCATAGCACATAAATTGCGACTGATGAAGAGTACTGCTTAGGCCAACTTGTTGTGTGTAGTGATACCACATAAAATGTGTCGCCGGTGGATGCCATTTCTTCTTTGTGGGGCCTATAACTTAGACTTGCCCCCCTATGTTTGATAAAATAACACTGTTTCTTTAAAGTGACATCTACTTTTTCCTTTTACAATAAAGAGTCAAATTTCGAAGTTGATTGTATATTTTGCTCTTCGTTGGACATTGCCTAAAAAAATCCAATCGGAGTTACTTAGTTGGCGTTTCTACGTGCCGGTGCTGACTTGAATTTCGGGTGACACGATAAGGCGGTCAGATGTGACGAGCAGTCAAGATCGAAGCGTTTGAGGGGAGCGAGAGGGGGCGTGGAGAGAGCTTGTAGGATTTATCCCATTAAAATATAATATTTAAATAGATAAAAATATATTCAAATATCTAGTTGTGTTATTGTGTTATTTAACTTAAAAATAAAAGTTCAAACTTCGTTAGTTTCAGTAGGAAAATGGTCAAATTTTTTCTTTCTTTTTTTTAAACTTGAAACTCATCTAAAAACAGATCAATCCAATATATAACCAAACTTTATTTCGAACAAAAAATGAAAGATTTGTAAGGACAAACGGGAACTTATAATAACTAAGGGAGATGAAATTATTGATATTGACTATAGTTCACATAAGTTGAAACCTGAATAATTCGTGTAATAAAAGAGCCAAGTTTCATCAAAGGAATCGTTGAATGTCACGTGGAATTACACATCAAGAAATCCTAAACTCGCAATGCTCTACTTTCAACTTACTCCATGATTTTCAGTTGTTTTTGCATGGGAGGAGTACATTATATCCTATGGTTATTTCACTATAATTTTCATTTGACTACAGCCCAAGAATGAAAGTGCCTTCCATGGGGTCAAATCTGTTGTAGTCAATTAGGCATAACAGCAAGAACGTCAATCGCAACTCTTAATCCAGATATTTTCATTATTCATCCCATGATGATAAATGATGCCACAAAAGTCCTACCTGGCCAGTGGACCACCACAAACAGCTGTAGTGTGGGCGGCAATCCACAAATTGAGAAATAAAATTTTTAACAATCCATCAGGATAGGAAATATATAAACAAAAAGAGAGGTTAAACTTTCTACCAAAGGTCACATCAAGATAGCAAATACTTCATTGATGCTAAATTTACCTTTCTTTTTCTTCCCAATCTTAGCTTCAGCAAAGAAGCAAAGCTAATTCTTGTGCAAATCACTCTTAGCATTCAACACAAGCCTTTTCCTATATATAATTGGATATAACATTAAGCGCTGCGAGTTACATTTTCTACCCTGTGAAACACGAGTCACAGGTCACCTACGCAAAAATTTGTTAGTAAAAGAAAATGCCCCACACTTTAACTTGAGAGAACCCAAGCAGTCAAGGAAAAAAGGGAAAAAAGACTAGAGCAAAGAATTAATGTCAACCTCAACTTTGATTTAAATTGATACCACTACACAGCTAAAACTGTTCCGCTGCTTGCACACTGGCAAACAAAGAAACTAGGTCAAAATTTATCCAGCCACACAAATCATGCTGTAGCAGAACTCTGACTAGGTCCACCTCTCCGTCCCCCTCTCCCTCTTACTTGATAGCCTTCACCACCTCGTCCACCTTGACCCCTTCCACGCCCTGAAAAATCACGTCCTCCAAATTCATTTCTCCCATAGCTTCGAACTCCACCAAAGTTTCCGCGGCCCCTGAAATTGTCATTTCGGAACCCTCCTCTTCCAGTATGGAAACGGCCTCTCCCACTACCAACTGCAACATCAAATAGGAAAACCAGGTTTATAATTATATATGAAGAAGTCGTGGTCCAATCAACTCCTACAGATTGATGGGATGAATAGATTGCAGAATTTGATGTCTATGTGGACTCAGCATCCGAAACTTCTAAGGATAACACACACTTTTCACTTACCTCTAGTTGTAGTTCTCTTCATCTCAACAACAGCTTGACGACCCCCAATGGTACAGGGTGAAGCCTGATGAAAAGAATTGCCACGGTAAAACAATGGATCCACGAATTTAACAGTTTCAATTATAAAAATGTTTGAAGTACTAGATAACAGAGAAGAATCATCTAATACCCTGAGTATAAGATAACTAAAAGGATAGAAGAGAGAGAGAAGTTATTTTCACACACATTATGCAACTAATTTGCACATTCCCGATCCTACTTCAGGCAAAACTTTGTATAACCATAAATGAAGCCCATGGTCTCAGAACTAGGATTAACTAATGCATGTCGACCCCAGTGATCCCAAACTCCTCAGCTACCAATTAAATAATTCGTCATAAATACATGAATATCTAAGTTCAACTTTAATTGGTTTGCATCTTTAATAATTAAATACTTTGCATAATTGCTACTGCTATTTTAGGTGAAGTTTCAATTATGGTAAGTCAGGAACACGCATAAGCAACAGATAATAGGCTTAAGTTGTCAACATCTGCTCAAGTCCAATGTCCAGAGAACACAAGCAAGAGAAACTAACACCACATAATCTTTTCTGTAGCCAACGGGGTTGTATCCATAATATCATTCCTGATATTCCTTCTTGGGTTGAAAGATCTTTTCTGTAGCCATTAGTAGGCTAATCTATATTGAACATTAGCTTCTGGGACATTTTCTTAATAAGGTAAATAATTTTATTAACAATTGGGGAAACCCCATTATACAAGCCGTATACCATAAGAAGAGAACCTACATCAAATATGGTTCTCAACAAAAGAGATCCAATCCTCTATACAAATAGGGACCTCGAAAGTATACCAAAAAGAAACTAGAGACAAAACATTACTTTGCATCTTTACAATATCTTGTTCCACCCCTTCAAAAGCCCTCCTATTTCTCTTTCCAAATGACCCACATGATTGCTAATGGGGCAACCCTCCATGCCCTTCTGCTTCTCTTCCCTCTCCTATGAGACCAACTTTGTAAAACCTCCTTCACTGTGCCTGGCATCCCCCATTGCATCCCAAACAAATTAAGGGCAACCCTCCATAACCGACTAGACACCTCGCAGTGCAATAGGAGATGATCTACACTTTCGCCTATACTCTTACACATAAAACACCAACATAGGTGATCCC
Source organism: Lycium barbarum (assembly GCF_019175385.1). Taxonomy (NCBI): domain Eukaryota; kingdom Viridiplantae; phylum Streptophyta; class Magnoliopsida; order Solanales; family Solanaceae; genus Lycium; species Lycium barbarum. Next base: position 65,150,790 of record NC_083348.1, on the reverse strand, counting down.
CCTCTTCCTTAGATCCTCCAATGCTGAGATCGCACCTCTTGCCGCCACCCAAACAAAAAAAATACCTTCCTCGGTGCTCGAATCATGAGGGAAAACACGCTCCTCTCTCACTAATAGTCTCTTTTAAAAAGAGCTAACAGTGAATAAACCATCTCCACTCTCCCGACAGCTCCATACATCTAATAAGTTGTTAGGTGTGACTAGCCCATACAATAACTCACTCAAATTGTAAAATTCTTCCATCTCCTAATCCTGAAGGTTTCTTCTGAATCTTAAGTCCCAATGAATAACCCCCTCATGAGACCTACAAATTTGTTGACTATCATCTCTCTTTGGCATGAAACACGATATATGTTAGGGAAGGCTTCCCTCAACTCGCTCTCCCACACCACTTGTGAGCCCAAAAGTTAATCCTACTTCCATCTCCAATACATGTCCACAAAAGTCTTCCCACCTCTTCATAATACTCCTCCATAACCCACACCCAAATGGAGTTATAATGTTTCTAGTCCTCCATCCCCCTTCCACTATCCCATACTTTTCCGCTACCACACCCCTCTAAAAAGCATTCTCCTCCACCCCAAATCTCCATATCCACTTTCCTAACAAAGCTTTATTAAACATCTTGAGATCTTTCACTCCGAGAACTCCCATTCTTTTGGAGATGTGAAACTCTCCAGTTCACATGATGATGCTTCTTGATGCCATCCGCTGTATCGCATAAAAAGTTACGATGAAGTCTTTCCAACGTTTCAGTCACTTTGCCAGGAGCCTGCAATAGTGACATGAAATACATAGGAATGCTGGAAAGAGTGCTTTTGATCAAAACTTCCTTGCCTCCTTTCGATAAGTACCTCTTTGCCATCCAGCTAGCCGCTTCTCTACTCTCTCAATCACGGGATTCCACACTGCAAGATCTTCGTTGGACGCACCCAAAAGTAGACCCAAATAGGTAGTAGGTAGAGCACCCACCTTGCAATTTAGCACCTGTGCCATCTCCTCGATGTTACCCACTACTCCCACTGGTGTGATTTCACATTTTTTAAGATTGATCTTAAGTCCTGACACAACCTGACGAAATAAGGATCTGTCTCAAATGATCTAACTGGGACATCTCTGCATCACAAAAGACCAACGTATCATATGCGAATAAAAGATGCGTAACTGTCACATTGCTATGACCTCTGAAAGAAGCATCAAAACCCTTCAAGAGATCTCCACTTATTGCCCTATCCATCATTTTGCTCAATGCTTCTGTAACCAAAATGAATAACATAGGAGATAAGGGGTCCCTTTATCTTAGACCCCTCGAACTCCCAAAGAATCCGGAAGGACTCCCATTCACCATAACGAAGAATCTGGTAGTAGAAATGCAAAAATAGATCCACCTCCTCCACTTGTCCCCAAAGCCCATCTTCAACATGATGAACTCCAAGAATTCTCAATTCACATGATCGTATGCTTTATCCAGATCCAACTTACATAAAATTCCAGGCTCACCTTTCTTCTGTCTGGAATCAACCACTTCATTTGCCACCAAAGCTGCATCTAGAATCTGTCTTCCTTCCACAAAAGCGTTCTGAGAAGAGGACACCGTCTCATTCAGGACCTTTTTTAACCTATTATAAAGCACCTTAGACATGATCTTGTAAATGCTTCCTACCAGACTAATAGGTCCAAAGTCTTTTATACTTGTCGCTCCTTCCTTCGCACAATGGTAATAAAAGTGGCATTGAGACTTTTCTCGAACTCCCCAGTTTCTTGGAATCTGCAATGGTCTCCATCAAATCACCTTTAACTATCCTCCAACACTTTTTTGGAAAAAAGCTAAAGTGAATCCGTCTGGTCCCGGAGCCTTGTTCCCCGCACAACTCTCCACCGCTTCTCTCACATCTTCTTCTTCTATAGTCCTTTCCAGCCAATCCCTCATCCCCTCCCCCCACCCCCCCCCCCCCCCCCCCACCCCGTCAAACCTCCAATTTTGGTCTCCACCCGACATCTTCCTTGAACAGATTTCATAAAACCCTATAGTGGCCCCCTTCACTTCCTCCTTCCCCTCATACACTTCATCATTCACCTCTAAGGACTCAATAAACTTCCTCCTCCTATTTGCTATTGCAACCCTATGAATTTTTTTTGTATTAGAATCCCCCTCTTCCAACCATATCACTCGATTTTTGCCTCCAACTAATCTCCTGAGCAACCGCTAAGACAACAATCTCACCCTTTATCTCCTCCTTCCTAATCATCTCCCTCTCATCTAGCCCCATCACCCCTTCCACATGCTCTATTTCTGCCACCTCATCTATTAACTCCCTCAGTTTCACTTCCACCCTCCCAAACACCTCCCTATTCCACTTCCTTATATCTCCTTTTAACTATTTCAACTTGCAAGCAAGTCAGAAAGATGGTGAACCAACTACTTTATACCCATTCCACTAAGCATTAGCACTATCAACTAAACTTGATGCTCTGAGCCACATATTCTCGAACCTCAACAGGGTACGAATGTTCCTCCTCCTACTCCCATCTAGCATAATAGGCAAATGATCCAAGATCAATCTGGATAAAGCTTGCAAGACGTCTGGAACAATCTCCTCCCAATCGGTGGACACCAGGAATCTATCAAGTCTAGACTTAGATATAGAGTCTCCTCCTCTGGCCCAAGTAAAGTTTGCCCCATCAGCGGAAGATCAATAAGGCCCTAGTTATCAATAAACACCGAGACTCCCGCCCTAGAAATTGTCTGACAACCAACCCTCTCTTCCGAGAATCTTATTGTGTTAATATCTCCTCCCAACACCCAAGGTACCTCCCACCCTCCATTAAATTAGTTATCTCTTCCCAAAAAACTCTCTTTAGATCCCTCCCCACTAAACCATACACCCCCCCCCCCCCCAAAACCCCACTCTTCACCACTCTATAATTTTTTTTTTTTACGGACTGCGATCATGACCTCCCCCTTACTTACCTCCACAGCCTCCATCTTTCTTTCATCCCATAATACTATAATACCCCCTGCATTCCCTAACTCCGGAATCCAATCAAATTTCACCCATCTTCCCCCCATGGACTTGTCACAACCGCATCAGTCATTACCTCTATTTTAGTTTCTTGAAGGCACAAGAGATCCGGTCCCCATTCCCTAACTCCTGTTTTGATGATGCCCTTTTAATTGGGTCATTCATCCCACTCACATGCCATGTTATGATTTTAACTTTCATGGACACCATTTTTAGCCTCACCCCCACTCCTCCTCTCCCGTACCTCCGCCCCTAACCCTACTCCTACCTCTTCTCTCATACACCATCCATTTAGGTTCTTCCTCCTTGTCTTCCAATTTCTATTTAAGATGTGAGGCCTTAAATCTATTCATTAATTGATAATCTACTTTTACCGACAACATTTGCTCTGCACTATTTTTTTTTATGACATGGGAACCCGCAGCCGCTACCCTTCGGGTGCGCAGAGGGTAAACCCAACTCCTATGCAATAACTCGCAAACCACACAGGAGAGATAACCCGCACTTGGCAAGCCCCATGCGACGAGCTCGACCCAGAAGGCACACAGCAGGGGGTTTCGAACCTGAGACCTCCATTATGAAAGTCCGATGCTCAACCAACTGAACCCCCCTTGCGGGTTTTGCTCTGCACTATTAGACAATAACTTTTCTTTAATAATACACAAAATGTATGTGTACACACACACACCAGTGTTGTCAAAGGCGTGCTTTAAGTGCGCTTAATTCTTGAGGCGAGGCTCAAAACATGTTGAGTGCTTCGCCTCGCTATATGTGCGTTTCAATGTCGTCATCAAGGCTCTAAGACATCCTTTCCTTGAAATGTATGCCTCTCTCGAAGAGGTGACACTAGATGATTGATATTTCACTTTATCGTGATGTTTTTACAATTTCTTTGTCCATATATTTGTTATTCATGCTTACTATTATTAGTCTTGGACTAAACATACATATATTTGTAAATTTGCACCATTGTGCTTTTTTTTCAACTAAAGCCCACACTTTATTTGCGCTTTGGCGCTTAAAGCCCCAGCTAACCTTAGAGCTTTTTTGTGCTTTTCGCTTTTGATAACACTGACAAACAGACACCACTTATTTTTTTTAAATACTCATGTTATAGATGTAGGAGAACAATTTCGTTCTTGTGAGATTTTGATGAATGAGAAATTGTTGGAATTATATGAAGGAGTCTCGAAAGCAGGGCACTAGTCAAAGCAGTAAAAAGGGCAAGTAGCAAGTCGGAGCAATTAAGGGCTTTGCAATCATTAACGGGGAAAACTGTTTGTCGTGTCGGTTAATATTACAAGTCTGATGGTATCCGGCATTGTAGGTGTTTTATATGTGAAAGGGCAGGAGAGAGTGCTAATCACCTACTTTTGCATTGTGATTTTACCTGGCAGATTCAGACTATGTTTTTAAACATTTTTGGAGTACAATGGGTCATGCCATATGATGTGAAGATTTACTTCTTAGCTGGTATGGCAGAAAGTTGATGGCAGATTTAAAAACGCCTGGAAAGCTGTCCCTGTATGCATCATGTGGAGTTCTTGATTTGAAAGAAACAGGAGATATTTTAATGGGGAAACACAGCATATCTCTTTTGTAAATTATGGATGTTTACAGAATTTATATTGTTGGTGCAAGGAACAGATGGTTGGGGAATGAGCTGAAGATCATTTTGTTAAGGATGTAATTTCTATTCTTTTGTACTTTTGCAGTACCTCCTCAGTACTAGCTTTAATAAAAATTATCAAATAAAAATATTAAGGTCTATCTTCTCGTATTATTTTCTTCCCTTCACATTCATCAACAATTTTCAAATTGAAAGAATATTTTTAAGCCTGCGTTATAGCAATGTAGCACCACGACTGGAAGATGTGTGACCTTGCTCGCTAGCACAAGCCTTGTCAGACGGCTTGAGAGTGAAAGGTTCTTTACAACTCTACGCAAACAGTTGCTATTTTGACAAATAACCATTATATGCTGAACAGCACCCATATCAAAATCTGGCACGTTAACCATTATATTCCAAATAGAACTAACTTCAAAATCTGGCATGTCATTGACCATGCACAGTCACTCTTTATGGTGATCAAGGGTCTATCATGCATCTTCTTGAAGAAACTACTGAGGCAACATATCATTTACTACCAAGTGTATGAAGTTATCACATTCTAAATTCTAGAGAAGATAGCCTGTGCAATGATATTTCAAGGGGCACAAACCTGTATGGCATCGTACATGGAGCTCTCATCTTCAAATTCAACAAAGCCAAAGCAGAACCCTTGATGCTGCAGAAAAGGGAAGAAGTGGACACATATTAACGATCTGTAGGAGTCAGTGAACCAAGATGAATATAATGTGTGCTGAACCAACCCTGTTACTTCTAACTTGTACACCTCCTTGCTTAATAGGCCCATATCTTTTAAACTCAGCCTCAAGTTGGGCTACAGTTACATCTAGAGGCAAATTGCGGACATAAATGGAGTGTCCCTCAGCTGCAAGTATTAAAATTAAGTTAGATGACAATGTACTCTTAATGAGACTGTAAACAATAAGAAAACAGAAGCAGAATAAGCAGACAAGCATGCTCATGCAAGTAGATCATATAACCCAAGATCTGGATCAAACTCAAAACGCATCTACTTAACGTGCTCCTTCATTTGCTCAAAATCAAAGATGAACATCCCCATTCCATTTTTTGTCACATACAGATGTGTCCAGCATAAGGTTTTTCCTAGATGATAGTAATGAGTATATTTCAGGCAAGTTTCAAGAAAATATACCTTCATCTTCAGTGTGATTAGTTTCAGGTACATTAGTTCCACTAGGGCCAGTAGGATTTGATGCTTCAGGGGCTGGAGTTTGTGCTACTGCAGCAACTGGCTGCTTTACAGCCTTCGGAGGAGCCGTTCTGGAAGTATTAGTGGGTACATAGATTTTGATTGGCCCTTTCTTTGTTTGTGAACTGACAATTGATGCATATGACATCTTTGGAGCATTCTCTTGGGCAACAGAATTAGCTGATTCTGTATTTGCAGGGTTCTGGTCCTCATTGAAATAGGATTCAGCTTCCACAACAATCTCTCTTTCATCACCAACTTGTCTTCCATCTTCCAAAGGTTCATTGGCTTTTTCCTCAACATGTTGAGCTTCTTCTGCATATGAGCCAGCTTGGTCGAGATTTGGAGGATCAACCACATGAGTATGTTCTGGAAGCAAAATGAAAATAGTAAAAGATTAAAGAGAATACAAGAACAAGTACAATTATCGAATCAGAAAATATATCCAACCTGGATCAGGAGTCAAAACCTCTGACTGCACATCCTCAGTTCCATTAACCATTTCTGAGACGGTATCAGTCTCATTTTCTTCTACATACCTAAAAACATCATTCAAAACAAAATAACCCTTGTCCTGTGGGGCAAGGAAAAATGTCTGGGTGAATTTCCTTCTCAAGTTATCCTTTCCGGTTAAGCATCCAGTTACCAAAACAATCACCCCATCCTTAAAGGATTCTTGCGCGTCTGCAGTCTTTATTTCTGCTTTGTAGTTCTTGTAGTCTAATGAACATATCATCTCATTGATATTCTGCTCAAAAATCAAGAAAAGCGATAAGGTTTTAATATTGCAAGATAGTATTCAATTTATCACCTTATTACGAAATTCTAGCTAATGCTTCTTTAATTAATACCTCTAAACAGGATTCCAAAAAAAAGAAGGTGCAACAAAGAAGAATACAGGAAATACACTTTTGTCATGCTGCTAACCATGTAAGCAATTTAGCAACACTTTAAGTGACAAACCCCAAAATTGAAGACAAACTTCTACCAGAACTTGAAGTTTGACAGTTCCTCTTTCAGCATTGCAGAATGAGTTGGTTTAAGGCAATAGATATGAGGAAGGCATTTCTAGACCGAGGGAATTCTCAGAAGTCTCAAATAAATTCGCCAGCTCTTAACACCCAATGATCTACTTATCAAAAGAAGATACCCAACGACCTTGAAATTTCTATATCTTGCACACTGGACATGTTTAACGTCATTTCTTAAGCTCTGAGTCCCTGACAGGACTTCTAACTTCGGGACCGCAACAGTTCCTCTTGGTCATATTCTGTCATATTACAGAATAGAATGGACAGCATGAATCGAAGTCATAGCTTCGAAAGTATTTGTGATGATAATAACGAGTAATAGAATCTAAAGATCCCATTCAAATTTTTTCATGTCTCTAAAATGACGATACTTGTCCTTCCAATCGAAGAAAATCAACAGGCCAACTGATTTTTTATCATGTGTGGTCTTTTACAGGCAATAGTGCACATCTATCAGTATACTGTTCTGCTTCTAATAGCTACTGAACATTTAATTGAAACCTAAATATCAACCGTTTTACATTGCTTGGTTCAATTCAAGGAAAGTAACAAGCTTAGCTCGTGAACGGTATCAAAAGGTTTTCCAAACCCAAACCAAAAACCAACTAAATGAACCGTTTGGTTTCAACACCACAATTGCAAAACGGCCAAAAAAGTTGTTTTAGATTTGGTTTTTAGTTCCTACAAATTAAAATCAGCGTCCCTCTTTACATGTAGGTCCCCAATTTCTAGCCAAATTTCTTTTGCTTACTGGCTGTTCGGACCTTATGGCATGGTTTTTTTTTTTTTTTTTTTTTTGGTAAAGTAAGATTTTATTTAAGTAGGCGTTTGGCCATCAATTTTCAAACCATGGTTTGGAACCATGGTTCAAACCAGCGTTTGGTCATCAATTTTCAGTCATGGTTTGAAACCATGGTTTGAACCCAAATCATCCAAAAAGCATGGTTTGGGGTTTGAAACCATGGTTTCAACTTTTTTAAATATAAAATTTAACCCATAAGTTAATATTTTGTAAAAAAAAGACCCATAAGTTGGTAAATATTTTTAACAATTACCCCCATCAATCATTTACCAATCTCATTAATTTCCATCAACCTTTATTTATGTCTACCAACCTTTAATTTATGTGAGAAGATTATATTAAATAGTAGTTACATTACTATTCATGTTAAATTTTTGATTTTATTGAAGTAAAGTTTGATTAATTGATGTTGCAATTTTTAGAAAAGCCTTCTAGTAGTGTACTAATTTTGTTATAAACTATGATTTGCTCATTTGGTAAGATTGTATAAGAATTGAGAATGTTTTGATAGTTTTCACAATTTGTGGGGTTTTTATGTCTATAAGAGAAAATACAACTTAAAATATCCAAATTGTATGTCCAAACATGGTTTGAAACCAGGTTTCAAACCATGTCCAAACGGGGCCTAAATACAATATCAAGATGATACTGTGAAAGTACAAGGTAAAAACAGGCTAGATTAAACCTCAGTAGTCTAGCATGTCCACCATGTTATCTAAATTCATAACAACATTTGCATCTTTCGAATAATACAGGTGGTACAAACAACTATATTTCAGACTGCAACTGCTCCTTTTTGCCTTCAGAACACCTCAAATTTCTTTCTTTCCATATAGTCCAGGCTATGCTAAGAGGAATAGCTCTCTGGATCTTCTTCAGGGATGCATCAGGACCAGGGGCGGATCTAGGGGGATGGGATTGTGTTCAACCAAACCCCCTCAGCAAAAATTTACATTGTATATCTAAGGTAATTATTTTATGTTTTATGTGAGCACAAGACTAGAGATTGGCTCAATGGTTTAGGGGGTTCAAAATTCACCTTGAAGTTCCAAGTTCAAATCTCAGACACTACATTTTTATTTATCGAAACCCCTTAATGAAAATCCTGAATCCGCCACTGATTAGGACATGCAGTTTCCCAACACTCTAATACGTTCCTGAACATCATAGGACTGGTCCAATTAAGGCCAAAGTTAGCTATGAACGTCATAGACCTCATGGCAGGAAATTGCTCTCCCTTTTTTCTTTTCCCACAGCTTGGTCCATATAGCAGAAACTAACTTTTTGGCTTTTGGCTTTTCGAGAATTTGGGAATAAGTCTAGTAGCATATAAAGTGAAGTCAGATTCTTCTCTTTAACGAAATGCTCAATAGTATTAGGGTTAGTGTATAACCATATTCAATAGAACAAGTTCTGAAACCCCATTTTGTGGCCGAAAAATCTGTTGTTTCTGTCTCCGAAAATCAATGGATGACGGGTCATCTTCCACCTTTCTTTACTTAAATACCAAACCAGTTCACAGCAAAATTGAACCCGTGACGTGCGTGCACCGCATGTCCATGTTGTATTACCTTTGCCATTGTACCAAGGCATTGAGGGCCAGTTCTCAAAACCAATTCCGATACTATCCAACCACAAGTATGTTCTCTGAAACACAATCTAAATTAATTTTGAGACCAAATCCACACACGACCTTCTAGGACCCCACCAAGTGACTACTTCAAGTCTTCAACCTCACTTTCAAGTTCATGAACCAAATGCTCCATGACTTTGTCAAATCAAAAGTAAGTTTTGGTGTTAGTAAGCACATCTTCTCTACAATATCAACGAAGTGCCCATTTCGAACAAGTATACCTACGATGTCAGGTACCCATTTCAATTTTCTCACAGGAAGTAAAAGATGCTATAGGCAAATAATTGGTATGCCTTTTTTTTATTTTGATAGGTAACCAATTGGCGTCATCTATTTTTACATTCGGAAGAAAGATATCTTTCGACAATGTATCAACAATCACTCAGAATTTCCCAAATTAAAATAATTGGGAATAACCCAAAGCTTTCAGCCCTTTTCAGTCAGCACCCTAAAACTAGTAGTTTCTGTGCTGGTATGACCAAGGTATCCACTTCAAGTCAAGGAAAAAAATAGAAGACTCCGTCTACATCCAGAAATCAGATGGTCTGTTTTTCATTTTTGATAAACAACATTTAGAAAGAACAGAACTCAGTTATTTCTATTCATCAAGAAATAAATAAAATCCTCTTTCACCACACTGGAGCAGGCAATTAAGCATTAAAATCTGAAGCTCTACGTATCAGTTATAGTAAGCACAGCTGAATTTCAGGGGTTCAGGGGCCAAAAACTGTCCAAGCTTCAAATATCTGTATAGCTGCTATTACTGGAGGAGATCTAGGGTAAGTGGAAGAAACATTCAAAAGAAACCTTTGGTCAAGAGCAAGTATATGGAACAGATAAATACGATTTATGACTTAGTTGATATTTCTGCTTGCACAACACCATTCCAGCACATTACGTATCATAGAAGTAAATAAAGCAATTCTACTTATACTCACTTTCATTGTTGTCACGGATGACATCACACCACTAGAATCTGGGCGACTTAAGACACTCGAGTCCTGGTAGAATCGGAATACTAACTCTGGGGAGTGATGCTGAATTTGATAATACTGCTCAACAAAAGCATTTCCAACGACTTGAGCAGAAGGTGGAGCTGCGGCTTGCATTGCCATTCTGTAGAAATTCAACAAGATGGTTGTCACTAAAAAACATCCTGGTTGTCATTAATTGTGCAAGAAAAAGACATCAGCTGCAAACATCAGTATAGCTTACACAGAAACTACCAGAATACATATTACTCCATGAAGCAAAGGAAAAAAGAAAACCAAAAATGTTCAGAATCTGCACATATGGGAAACATTACTATGGGTCAGGAAATCAACTATGAAAACATCCCTGTGATAACTTTGACAGTTGTATGACGCCAGATCCTAGGACACCACAAACAGGGTATACAAAACTAATCTTTGTACAACCTACATCTTGAGGGTTTTCTTTTGGCAGTTTCTAGTAGTTGGCAAAAGCCACGTACTTGCAAAAGAAAAGGTCAGGTCCTAATATAGCCTTATTAAGCCTCACTAATCGAAATATAATATACATATATGTTAAGCCCTAAATAACAAATACTGACACAAGCACATCCTCCATAAGCAGATTAGTGCCGGAATAAAGAACAAAAATGTCAGGTAAAACCGTTAGTGGTCGTTTGGTAGTTAGCCAAAATTATCGCGGGATTATAATCCCGGGACTAATTTATCCCACTTCTTGGGATTATTTTATCCCATCTGGGAGATGGGATAAAATAATCCCAGGATAAGTGGGATATCCCACCCTTAGGATAAGGCTTCATTTTGTACCGTGTTTGGTAGGAGGTATAAATTTATTCCTGGATAAATATATACCTCCTACCAAACACGGTACAAAAAATTAGTGCTGGGATATCCCAGCCTATACCATGCACCAAACGACCCCTTAGTGACAACAAAAGATCAATTCTGGAAAATGAACCAGACTAATGGGTAAAGCAGAACCCTAATAAGTCCACAGCATATTTTGGAGGAAGCGGGGCTGGGTCTCATTTCACGAACACAACTCCTAATGACTAGCAGAATTAAAATTCATGAACAAGCACTAATTACAAGTGAGATACATAAAGCTCAATCCACAGATCTATTCTAAAGTTTACCCGCAAAGGTGGCTCAGTTGGTTGAGCATGAGGCTTCCATAATGGAGGTCTCAGGTTCAAAACGCCCTGCCTACAACAGCAGGGGGATTTGCCTTCTGGGTGGAGCTCGTATCATGGGGCTTTCCTAGTGCGGGTTATCTCATTTGTGTGGTTTGCGGGCTATTGCACAGGAGCAGGGTTTACCTATGCGCACCCGAAGGGTAGCGGCTGCGGGTTCTCTTGTCGTCAAAAAGATCTATTCTAAATTTTAGCCCTTCATCCAAACCAGAAACCAAGCAGTTCAAAAAATAAAAATCAATTAAAATCAACGTTTTCAAAATGGAAACTTTATGAACATTGATCACAATTCCAAATGGCTGCTGATCACGAGGAACACGGCGGTGCAAATGAATGTTAAAAGAGGAGGGTGGGGAGGCAGAAAACAAAAAAATAAAAAGTTGCTTCGGGAAATGTTGAAGTTAACGTGATAGAGAAAAGCAGAACAGCAACTCAAACAGTTACATTAACTAAGCAGATCATTAACTGTTGCGGACCAAAAAAAAAAAAGAAGAATTAAATGCGAAGAGAAGGTACCAGATTGAAAGTTGTTGAAGATGACGCCGGAGAAAGTGAATAGATTCAGTAATCAGTACCCTAGCGAAACAAGTGAGAGAGTAAAGGATTTGTTTGGTATTTTGGTTTTATAGACGAGGAATGAATATTGAGCGAACAGAAAAGGGTCAGATATACCCCTGTACTATCCGAAATAGTTTACATATACCCCTCGTTTTACTTTCGATCCAACTATACCCCTTCCGTTATACTTTCGGTCCAAATATACCCCTCCCATTATACTCTGACACAAATTTGCCCTTAATTTTAACGGAGGGACACGTGTCAAGCTTAGAATCAAATGACCCACCCCTAATTTTAAATACGCAATGCCTATAGGAACCCACTCGTTTAACCTGTCCCGACCCATTTTCATTTTCTTTTCATCATCTTCTTCTTCTCTTTGTAATCGGAAAAAAATAGTATCTCTGACGATCATCCATCATCTTCTTTGTCAATGGTGGACCCATTTGGAGCTTTGAATGCAATAAGCGACTGAGTTCTCTAGCAACACCCACTCCGCCAACGAAACCAATTCTCAAATCGTCCCTTTACTGGACTTACAATTCCACAAAATCAACACTTTCAATTGCTTTCATTGCTCCTTTGCCTTCTTCCGATGGCTAGGTTTCTTGGGGAATTAATCCCACTGCCCCAACAATGATCGGCACTAGTTGCTTATTGCATTCAAAGCTCCAAATGGGTCCATTATTGACAAAGAAGAAGATGGATGATCACCGGAGATACCACTTTTTCCGACCACAAAAGAGAAGAAGATGATGAAAATGGGTCGGGTTTCTAAAGGAATCGGGTATTTAAAATTGAGGGTGGGTCATTTAATTCTAAGCTTGTTCCTCCGTTAAAATTAAGAGCAATTTTGTGTCAAAAGCATAATCTGAGGGGTATATTTGGACCGAAAGTATAACCGGAGGGGTATAAAAATATATCCCTCGCAGTACTTTCGGTCAAACTATACCCCTTCCGTTATACTTTCCATCCAAGTATGCCTCTCCCATTATACTTTGGCACTGATTTACCCATAATTTTAACAGAATGACGCGTGTCAGCTCAGAAATAAAAAGACTTGGCCCAATTCTTTTACCTACTACCCGACTCAATTCCAAAATAAAGGATCCAGGCCCATCTCCAACTACCACAGCGGCACCGTTGGCCTCGGCTCCGACATGGGTGTGTTGGCCATGAAACTTGATTAAAGAAGATGAGCTTACAAACACACCCACTAAATCCATGGATTTGGAAACTAAAAAAACACAAAATATTGGAGGGACTTCTTCCTAGTCCTTGTTAGCTTGCTGCTTACTGCCATTTTATGAATGAATCTATGTTTTACCCATTAATAAGCATAAAATATATATGTGTTCAGTGTCAGTTAACTAGTTCTAGCATGTTACTATCCAATTTCCAAGTTATCAACCCATGTTAATAATGAGTGCCAAAATCTATTCAAATGTTAATCAGTCAGTCTATGGTTGCTCAGACAGTGATGTTTATGTCTAGATGCAAGTTTAGCAATCATAGTAATGAATCCAGCTAAAAGCGCAGCCACAAGAATACTCCCAACAGTCCATTTAAAAATATTCCTACTCACAATAATACAACCAAGGTCCACATACTTCTTCTTCTTCTGCTCCGTCCGTCCGTCGGACCCAACAGCCAGCTCTGTTGTCTCATCCAACCATCGAAGCCAAGGCCAACGGCGCCGACGTGGTAGTTATAGATGGGCGTAAATTCCTTTTCTTTGGACTTGGGTCGGGTAGTGGGTAAAAAAATTAGGGTGGGTCTCTGAGCTGACACGTGTCATTTCATTAAAATTAAAGGTAAATCAGTGCCAAAGTATAAGGGAAAGGGTGCATTTGGACCGAAAGTATAACGGAAGGGGTATATTTGGACCGAAAGTATAACGAGGGGTATATTTAAACCATTTCTAATACTACAAGGGTATATTTGGCCGTAAGCAGATTAGTGCGGGAATAAAGAACAACAATGTCAGGTAAAATCGTTAGTGAATTCCAAAATCAACCAAAATAAAAAAGCACAGTTCTGGGAAATGAACCAGACTAATGGGTAAAGCACCAACCCTAATAAGTCCACAACATTTTTTGGGAGGAAGCAGGTTAGGGTTTCATTTCACAAACACGACTCTTACCAACTAGTAGAACTAAAACTCGCAAACAAGTACTCCCTTCGTCCCAATTTATGTGTCTTACTTCCCTTTTTGGATTGTGCCAAAAAAATGCCTTTTCTATATTTAGTAAGTAAGTAAGTTGACAATTCAGGCAAGTTTATAACGACAAGATTCAAAGGACATTTTAGTACATTATACAAATCTTTAATTTAGGACCTCAAAATTCAAAAGTCTCTACTTATTTCTTAAACTCCATGTCTAGTCAAACTAAGACACTTGAGGGAGTAATAATTACAAGTGTGAGATACATAAACCTCAACCCACAGATCTATTTTAAATTTTAGCCCTTCCTCTAAACCAGAAACCAAACACTCCAAGATAATAAAAATTAATTAAAAAAAAAAAACAATTCAATCAATTCACATTCTCAAAATAGAAACTTTAGGAACATTGACCATAATGATCACGAGGAAAAAACAAAACAAAACAAAACAAAACAAAAATTTGCTTCTAGGAAATATATTGAAGTTAACGTGATCCAAATAGAGAAAAGAAGAAGAGTAACTAAAACAGTTAATACATTAATTAAGCAGATCATTAAGTGTTAATTTAATGCGAAGAGAAAGTACCTGTGGAGGATGAGTGAAGAGATTGAGTAATCAGTTAGGATTCGTTTGGTAAGTCCTTACTTTGGTTTCGGAGAAAAGGAATGAAATATTGAGTGAAAGCTACCCGTGACCGTGAGTGACTAAAGGGGTTTGGTTCCAGAAGTATACACCACCCCTGTTTCATTGCAACTAACTCCCAAATATTTGTTAGTTTATACAATTTAACCCCTCAACTCTTTTTCTTTACTCTTTCAATTATACCTCGATTTACTAATGTTTTTTTTTATTAGTGATCTCTACGTTACACTGCCTGCTTATAACTTGTTCCAAACCAATCCACTCTTGAATGTTACGTAGGGATTGTCTTTATCATTTAGTGTGTGTTCAGGAAAATGTTTTCTTGAGCAATGTTTTTCATGAAAATAAATGGGTTTTTTACTTATGTTTTTGTGTTCGGTACGTAAACAAAAAATATTATTCTAAAAGTATTCGTATACAATCTAGATGGATACTATGGAGGGTGGGTGGGGGTAAGGGTGGAGAGGTGGTGGGGGTAGGTAGTGAAGATAAGGTGTGTTCGAGGATAGGGAGGAGATAATTACTTGTAGAACTTGTTTTTACTACTTTCATTAGGGAAATCATTTTTCTCATTTTTAAAGGAACTTATTTTTCTAGAGAAAAAGTTTTTAAATTTTTTTGACCAACCTAACATGAAATAATTAAAAAATATTTTCGTCTGTACCGAACACACCCTAAATGATAAAGACAATCCCTACGTTACAATTAAGATTCGTTTGGTTTAGAACAAGTTAAGCAGATATGGTAATGTAGAGATCACTAATGCAACACATTAGTAAATCAAAGAACTGTAACACTAGGATTTATTTTTTCCCGACATTTAGTTTATTATATTAAAATTTGAATATAGATTGTATAACTTAAACTTGTATTTGCTATAAACCTATATATAATATAAAGCTAGGCATGTAAAAGGTGATGCGACAATCCCTACGTTACAATTAAGATTCGTTTGGTTTAGAACAAGTTAAGCAGATATGGTAATGTAGAGATCACTAATGCAACACATTAGTAAATCAAAGAAATGTAACACTAGGATTTATTTTTTCCCGACATTTAGTTTATTATATTAAAATTTGAATATAGATTGTATAACTTAAACTTGTGTTTGCTATAAACCTATATATAATATAAAGCTAGGCATGTAAAAGGTGATGCGACAATCCCTACGTTACAATTAAGATTCGTTTGGTTTAGAACAAGTTAAGCAGATATGGTAATGTAGAGATCACTAATGCAACACATTAGTAAATCAAAGAAATGTAACACTAGGATTTATTTTTTCCCGACATTTAGTTTATTATATTAAAATTTGAATATAGATTGTATAACTTAAACTTGTGTTTGCTATAAACCTATATATAATATAAAGCTAGGCATGTAAAAGGTGATGCGACACCTCTCTTTGGCCAAGAATCCTATTTATCTTTTTTTGAATTTTTCCTCTTACTTTTCTCAATTATTTTGTTTTAAAAAATCATTTTCATAACCTACTCTTTCTCTTCATAAATTCTACTCTTAATTAGTATTAATAATATCCATAACTCTCAAGCCCATAAACCCAATTATTTAATTTTGCATAATATCCCAATGCCATATGTTTCTTGCTTTGGAGAGTAATAGAATGAAATTTTTGCTTCATGTTTGCGTCAATATGCTTTAAGGTATGGGAATTCTAAAAGTTACTCTTTCTGTGCTCTATATTAATTAGTTGGACTAGTTTTTTTCTAATGCTATGTGTAGTCTATTGGTGGATTTTTTAACTCTTGTATTTTTTCTTCTCCTAATCTCACTAGCACTTTTGTTGCAGATGATTATGAAGATTAACACTCTGGCTAGTTTCCCGAGAATATGTTGTAAAACTTGTAATAACAGCTGCTTATGTACTGAGTCAAGAGTTTTGGTTAGCAGTTGTTTCCTTTTATATTATAATGCTTAAGCAGTTGTTTATATTTTTACATACAAAATACCCGCAAGTCTTGTGAGTATTACTTTTTGTTATCTATCTTTTTATTACCATTATTTAGAAATGACAGTTGAAAAGTACGAACAAGGACGAATAGGGGAAAAAAATATAATCCTACTGTTTATTTTGGACAAATTTGGAACTGAAGTTACTCTGTATATATACATTCTCCTTCCTTATTCTAGAACCAACCCAATCAAAGAGCTCGCTTCTTTTTCTCTGCTTCTACCCTCATCGATTCTTCTTCTCTGCTTCTACCCTCATACTGCTCCTCAATTCAAATTATCGTTCTTTGGTTCGAGTTTGCCCTCGGTGTTATTGTATTTCGGAGGTACAATAAGTTGATTTCCTTTTTTTATTTCTGTCTTTTCACCACTCTCTCTTCTTCAATGTGTCTAATTCAATGGTGGTTATGTCCTACTAGAACTCCATGTGCACCGGTCCTTATGTCACAATATGATGATTAAATTTGTTAACATGAGAGGAAATAGACCTAAAATCACATTGATGGAGGCACCTCCATATGCACCACACAAGAGGTTATTGAACCTTTGAGCTGCTAGATGGTTTGCTGCTATCTGTTGGGCTCCCCCTATTGTTGTTATGTGTTTCTCTATCGAAGATTCCTGCTTAATTCAAATAAGAAACCCAGACGAGAAAGTCAAGAATAATTCGGGTTACTAATTGTTCAAGTCTGAATGGTAGAAGTGATCTCTATTTTATTTGTGTGAAAGAATAGTTCAAACTATTAATTGATCTGCTCAAAATGGTGAATATTTTCTTTTTTCTTTGTGGATTTGGAACTTGATTGTCATGCATATTTTCTGGTTTAAATTTATATTGAAATTGATAATCTCTACTTCGGGGAAACCAAAAAAAGCCAAAACTCAGAATGCAAATGTGGATTTTACAGCTTAATGAATCAAAATTCAAAGGTGTAAGTGAAAAAATTTACGCTTGGGGAGTCGAATGGATGAATGCTTGAATATATGTTTTAATTTTAAACTAATAACAATACATGTTTCGGGCCAAAAATGCCCTTGCCATCAACCTTTTGGCTCTAAAATACCCTCATTTTTAATGGCCCCCACTGAAATTAAAATTAATCAATTTATTTATTACGTGGCGCGATTCTATTGGTTAATTTTGAGTTGATTTAAATTAATTAAAATTTCAACCCAAACCTAGATCCATCTAAGAGCCATACCCGCCCCGCCTAAAAGCCCCATTTAACGAAGAAAAACACCCCTCAATTCTCATTTTGTTAATTATTTTAAATCTGATTTGGTCTTCAAAATGTTCATCATTAATTTGTTGAACCCAGTTTCAACAAGCCACCTTAATCCAGCTTCAAAGCTCTCCAAAATTAAAATACAACTTCACAATGATGCTAAGAACAATAATCTGAATCACCCACTTCAAAATGAGCAATAAATTATAGATCGAAATTCGAATCTCCGTTAGAGGTTCATTCGAGCTTCAATAATGTTCAACAGAGTTTCAAACCAGTTTTCTTTTCTTATCAATATTCAGCTCTTTTACAACTGAGTTATAAATTTAAAATACAACACCAATCAGATTTAAGCTCAAAATCGCACGTTTACTAAAATCAAATTTATCTACTGATTTGAATTTATCGACTGATTTGGGGGTTCAAGGATTTCGAATCTGTTTGGGGTTCTGTTTAAAGTTGAAGTTGCTGAGTCTTTGAGTATAACCATGCATCTTTGAGGTCGTTTTGGTTTGACCTAATTTGATTTAGTTGTTGTTCTGGTGAATAAGATGGCAGGAAAAAAAAACGCATTACAACTCCATTTTTGAAGCTGAAGGATTTCAGATCTCAATTCAAAATCTGAGAACTAAAGTTTGTAGGTTACCTGTTGTTAAAATCGTTTGCGGAATCATTTGTTGTACTTAGGTTTAGATTTACTTACTAATTTGGGGATGTATTAAAGGAAAATTATAATCACCACTTGAGGGTTTGAAAAAGCTTGAAGAACACCCAAATGGGTATGTTGTGAATCCATAAGAATTGAGGGTGTTTTCCTTAGTTAAAGTTAAATGGGGCTATTAGGCGGGGCAGGTATGACTCTTAGATGGATCCAGGTTTGGGTTGGAATTTTAATTAATTAGGATCATTATAAATTAGCCAATAGAATCGCTCACGTAATAAATAAATTCATTAATATTAATTTCAGAGGGCGCCAATAAAAATAAGGGTATTTTAGAGTCAAAAGGTTGACGGCGGGGGCATTTTTGGCCCGAAAGGTGAAAGAAGGGTATTATTGTACCAAAAATGATAGTTCAAGGACATTTTAGGCCCTTTTCCGTACATTGTATTAACTAGTCTATTAAATACATTATTGAATAAATTAAGATGGACATCCACTTTAATGGATACATTGAGCTCATTACAGAATTCTAGAAGAACTTCCATTTCTAGAACTGCACATCTACTCTTCGCCAACAAAATCACAACTTCGAACAAATTCTACCCTTATATCCCAGAGAATCACAGAGATCCAAAGCGCCACAAAACTTCTAACAATACTCCCTTGATAATAAAGTAAATGTACTCGTTACATGTAAGCACATTTAAATAATCATACTACTCTATCCGTCTCAATTTACATGACATTTTCTTCTTTTTTATTAGTCCTAAAAGAATGATATTTTGCTATTCTTAGTAACAATTTAACTTTAAGCTTCTCATTTTACCCTTAACGAGATGACTTATAGTCACACAAATATTTATGACTCATTTTCTATCACAAATTTCAAAAGTCTTTTTTCTCATTCTTAGATTCGATTCCGAGTCAAACACCTCACATAAGTTTGTATTGGTACTATATAGAAGCATGGGTTTCCCCATGCTTCGTCGTCAGTCCTCTTTAAAAGAAAAAAAATATAAAGTGGGTCCCATACTAAAAACATCAAGAAATATTAAAAAGAAAAAAATTAGACCTCACCATCTCCAAACTCATGTAAAAAAAAAAAAGGTGGATCCCATATTAAAAAAATCAAGCAATATAAAAAACAATGTGCACCCTGATACGCTCAAATTACACCTATTAATGGTATAATGCGGACGTTGTCAAATATAGTAACCCAACAAGGTTGGGGTCGAATCCCACAGAGAACAATATGTAGGCGATTTAAGCAGATTAAGAATTATCACTAACAATAGCTAGACCGAACGCATCAATGGTGATTTTTAATAAGGTTTTGATAAAATACGAAAATGTAAATTTTAATCTAGAAAGCAAGAAAATTGATCAATGGCAACAAGAATGGGATAAAGGAAACTACTTCTCAAGTAACGATCCAATATATTTCACGAATTATAAATAATAGCAAGTTTATGTTATTTAGCCTCGGATAATGACTCTAAATTAACTTCTTCCGAAGATTAACTAGACTACCCAATTGAAGATCCCTCAAGCAATTAGGAGCATTAAGAACACCCGAATATGGCTACAAGTGGTATCGCCTATTCCTAGGTCAATTTCCATTAGATGAGGGTTAACGCCCCAAATTCATGTTAATTATTCTATCCCAACCCCGTTCTTCCTCTTTCGAGTTTCAAACAAAGTAAATGGGCGAGCTCAAGGGTTAGCTAATCCATTGAAAAACATTCAAGAACAAGAATAATTAAAATAACAAGAACTTACTTGATTAAGAATAATGCAGATGAATAAATAAGCATCACAAGAGTATCAATCTTAATTGTCACCAAGAGATTTCCATCAACAAGGATTAAATAAAAGAAAGAACATTTTTGTAGAAACCCTAGCCTCCAAACTTGTGAAAACTGCCAAAGATATGTTTAGAAAACCCTAGTTGGCTTTTTATAGGAACTGGAATGACAGAAATCGTCAAAGCCCAAGTTTTGGTCGAACTGGGCAGAAAATCCTTCTACGCGAACGCGCCACGTTTCTGCGCGAACGCGTGGAATCACGCTCTTCATGAAGCGCGGTCGCGTGTCGTTCCTGCGTGAACGCGTGGACTTAATAACGCGCGCGAACGCGTGGATTACCTGCGCGAACGCGCAGAGTAATTTTCCACGAAATTTTCCAGAATGTCCAATTGTTTCCAGTTTTGCAGCTTTTTTTTTTGCTTGTTTTCCACACATTGGCTCTAGGGACCCCGTATTACCTGAAACATACTAAAACCCACGTAAAATAACATAGACTTGCTTAAAAACAAGTAAAACTTATAGCCGAAAAGCGTCGATTGTGGCGTAAAATCACGCCACATCACACTCATATTAAAAAATCAAACAATATTCATGTAATTCCCAAAGTATCCCCATTAAGTCAATAATGGTGGATCCATTGCCACATGCGTATCAATCCATTAGTGGGAGCAAATGAAATTATTTCTTCAAAAGGTTAAGTAGTCAAACCATACAATTTCTTTTCTTTTCTTATATTAGACTGAGATCTAATCTAGATATTTAACTGTTGTATTTGCTATTCCTCTATGTCATTTATTTGTTATGTTTACTAAATAAATATACTTAAAATATTTATATTTTAAAAAATAAGATAGAATTTAATAAAAATATAAGGTGGGCCCCATACTAAAAACACCACGAAATATTTTTTAAAAAGGAAAACAAAATGTGGACCCCACCATCTCCAAACTCATGTAAAAAAAAAGAGGTGGATCCCATATTAAAAAAATCAAGCAATATAAAAAAAAAAAATAGACCCTATATTAAAAAAAAAAAAAAAAAAGCAATGTAAAAAAAAAAAAAACGTACACCCCATATTAAAAAATCAAGCAATATTCATATAATTCTCAAAGTATTCCCATTAAGTCAATAATGGTGGATCCATTGCCACATGCGTATCAACCCATTAGTGGGAGTAAATGAAATTATTTCTTCAAAAGATTAAGTAGCCAAACCATACAATTTTTTTTTCTTTTCTTATATTAGCCCGAGATTTAATCTAGATATTTAACTGTTGTATTTGCTATTCCGCCATGTCATTTATTTTTCATGTTTACTAAATAAATATACTTAAAATATTTATATTTTAAAAAATAATATAGAATTTCAATTACTTTTTCATTTTTATTCTTACTCTAATAAATGTGGAAAGAGATTAATTTCATAAAAGAAAAAATAATATTAAATGGAGATCAAATAATTAATAAGGTAAATTAGTCAAATTATAATTCTAATTGACGTTTCCTTAAAAAACCATGCAAAAGACAACATGATAAGTAAAATTAGCTAAACCAAGAATATTTACCAAAAATTAAAAAATAGTAGTTCTTCGTTTAAATAGAAAATCAAATTTCTACATTGTTTCGTTTTAAACATGTAAAATTAATTTAATAATTTGAATTAGAATTATTCAAATCAAAATTTGATAAAAAATAATAAGTATTGTTTAGGTCCAATCTACATACATTAATAATAGAGTATTTTACACCTTTAAATTAATCAAATTAAAATTCAAAGTATCAACTGATGCTTAAATCTTGCTATTGTTTTATCTCAAAGAGAGGAAAATAGTTTCTTTTTAAACAAGTCTTCTCTTTTAAAAAGTATTAATAAATTTTTGCCAACTTTGTATTCGTAGCAAACACTAATATAATAAAGTTTTGGATACGGAGCATAAACTACAATGTTATATTAATCGTGTTTTGAACATAGTATATATATATGCATAAAAATAGTGTAAACTTATGAATGTTTATTAGAAATATAAAATATATATATTATCACTACCCAAACACAACTACATAGACATAGATACATTATAATCTAAAGCGTTGGGCGCACGGGCATACGCCATCTAGTTGAGACTGAGAGAGTGCCATTGATCTAGCAAAAAATAAATATGTCGGTATTTCGATATAACGATTTGAATTTGAATTTTCTAACTATTTAGAAGAGTGAGTTTCCTCACTTCTTCGTCGTCAGGCACCAAATTTTGTCGTCCGTTTGTGGGCCCAAAAAAATAATAATTGTGGGTCCACATATTTTAAACAACTACTAATATTTAAAAAAAAAATGTGGGCCCGCATATTTTAAACAACTATTAATATTTTGTTTTAAAAAAAATTGTGGCCCACATATTTTAAACAACTACTAATATTTTTTTAAAAAATTGTGGGCCTCATATTAAACACCAACCAGTAATAAAAAAAAAGAGAAGAAAAAAGTGGAACCCACCACATCCAAACTCACGAGAAAAAAAAAGTAGATCCCATATTAACAAAATCAAGTAATATTAAAAAAAAAAGTGAATCCCATATTAAAAAACAAACAATGTTAAAAAAAAAGTGCTTAGAAAATCAAACAATTAAATCAATAATGATGGATTCATTGACACATGCGTATCAACCCATTAGAGGGAGCAAATGAAATTATTGTACAGCAACATACTTAAAATACAAAAATGCTTAGAAAATCAAACAATTAAATCAATAATGATGGATTTATTGCCACATGCGTATCAACCCATTAGTGCGAGCAAATGAAATTATTGTACAACAACATACTTAAAATACTTATATATATATATATATCCGTTTTGCAATTTTTGAGAGGGAGCAAATGAAATTATTGTACAGCAACATACTTAAAATACAAAAATGCTTAGAAAATCAAACAATTAAATCAATAATGATGGGTTTATTGCCACATGCGTATCAACCCATTAGTGGGAGCAAATGAAATTATTGTACAACAACATATTTAAAATACTTATATATATATATATATATATATATATATATATATATATATATATATATATATATATATGTTGACACCCAATTTTGTCCCGCCTCTCTTCCAAAATACCTATTTACGCCTCTAATATTTTTAGAAAAATTAAAATATATATATAGTCATTTTTTACTAAATTATCAACTTCTCATCAATACCGGCACTTTATTATTCTGTTGCAGTTACTCTTATTATTATTATTATTATTATTATTATTATTATTATTATTATTATTATTATTATTATTATTACAGTTCACAATTTTTATCATTTCAGTATTTTACCAGCTTACGCACACGCATCACATTTATCTTTGCATAATTAAATAATAGTATTTATCTTACTGTGGATTTTCGAAATATTATTGCACGACTATTACGACGCCATTTTTATCTGAGCATTAATGTTTGCATATTTCATGTTGAGCAATATTTTAACACAAGTTATTTAAATAGGTCTCTTATTCAAATTTAGAAGCCAAACTATTTCTTGCACTCGGTCCGTATTTTGACTTACCGGACCCCAAATCAAAGTCCGATTAATTCCTAATGTTTTTTAGACTAAACCATATTTCTTATCTCAATTTTTGATCAATCCATGTTTAATTCACTAACCCATTCTTTTAATATCCGGTCTAAAAAATCAACCCAGTCCATTTATGGACTGGGTCCGACCCATTTTCAGACAAAATAAGGGAAACCCTAAAAGGGTTCCCCTTCATTTTTCCATCCCCATCTCCTCCGCGCCTCCCTTCCCCCTTTCCCTTCTCTTCCTTCGATCTCTCTCTCTCCCGCTCCACCTTCCTCTGTCCCACCACGCCGCACTCACCCCCACCACCGCCGCTCCTCTCCACTTACCCCTGTCCCACCACGCCGCACTCACCCCCACCACCGCCGCTCCTCTTCCCTTTTCCCCACCACGCCGCTTGTCCCCCCGCTCCTCTCTTCTTTTTCTTCGACTCAAACGAGCCAAAACGCGATAAATAATTGTGGAGTGGAATCGATTAAGGGGGACGGTGGGGATTCAGAAAATTCCCCAAGAATTGAAACCTTAAAATCGTTGAAATCCCCCTAAGAACAGGTCGTTTTTTTTTTACGGCAGAAATCCTTTAGAAATTAAGGGAAATTCGAAGAAATCGCAGAAATTTCCCATATAAGACATTAATTCTTTAGCTGTACTGTTCGATATCAAGTCAAAATCCACACCTTTTGTTCTGTTTCGTCCTTAGCATCTGTCTAGATTCGAAGGGTATGCAAATTCGGGGTTTTTAGTGTTTCGAAATAAATTTGAAGTGTTCGAGGTGGATCGAAAACTCGATACTCACTTCGCTGCACACAAAAGAGGTAAACCCCAATACATTTTTTACTCATAGTCCTTAATTTCTGTTTTGGTTAATATTTAGTGTATTCTGCTATATGTTTAGTCGGTTATGTAATTTCTTTGCCTTCGCGTTATTTTTGATGTTTGGGAGCTGTTAGGATAGGATATCAATCGGTAATTGAATTTGAAAGATGACTATTGTAGTTCGGATGTTTAAGATTGAATTTACAAGACTCAGGACACACTCAAAATCGAATATACATGGGATATACAGTGGGTTAACAAGATAAGAAAAGATATACATTCGATATACACCAGATACACACCTCCTGATATGTATATTTTAGGTATATTGTATATATGTTTAAAACAGTTCTGAACTATCCCTCTTTACTCTATTTGTTCTAAGTAATGTACCCTGCGACGAATGTAATCTGCTTAGATTTAAATACGAGAAAATGATTATACAACCTGTCGATGTTGGTTGCTGAAATCTGTTTGGTCTTGTTCTTTTTCATCATTTTCCAATTTGGTGGATAGTGTACGTGTTTAGTTCAGTTGTCATTGGAGTTAAGGGATTAGTTTGCTCCTCCTTCATATTTTAGAAATAAGGCTTGTATGAAATTTATGATTCTGTTTTAGTTGTGTAAGGATTAAATTCAGATGATGTTGTGCGTGTTTCCCAGCTGGTTTCTTTCTCTGATTAAGTTGTGATGAAATACGGGGGTGTGAACTTAGATGCTTATTTTCAGTATTGCTTTTCTTATTCAGCCTCCACTATGTTGTCAAATAAGATTAAGCATAAAACTGATACAAATTATTAGTCAATATATGTGCACTAATCTGATTCATGATATGTCAATGGCAGTTTAAAGTCTGGCCTGTGCCTAAGTGATGTTGGAACTGCTTTATACTTGTTTGACTGTTCAGTAGCTCACTTAAGGCTAAACATTTGAGTCTTATGAGTTGAATGCTTACCCTGTTTAATCTACCATTATTTTAGTTTAGCAGTTTGGTTATGGGCAGTATGGGTCATACTAATATGGTAGCGTTAATGTCAGCAAGTCTTAATAGGATTAATAAGAATGTGAATTCAACTTCAATCAGTGCATAAATATATAGGGTCCCTGATTTAAAAGATTTGAGCTCGGAATGTTTTCTGTTTGTGCCTCTGTCTGCACCTTGTTTCATCAGAACTTACTCTTAATGAACACCTATTCCTTTGCATATAGTATGACTTCATTCGCATCATAATCTGGGTACAGTTGGTTAGCATGTGTATCTTACTTTGCTTCACTTCATATATATACTAGATACTTTCCCATCTGTTTTGCACCCTTCACGCAATGTCTTGACTTCATGGCCTATTTAGCTTGCTGGAATCATCCCTCGATATATTACTGTGTGTTGATATGCTCTCTAATGTGACCTTGCCTATATTTGCCATACCGACTTAAGATTCAGCATGACCTCTGATTTGGGGTGTTTGCCTAAATCCTGTGCACACATGATCTCTGTGAGGACTCTTGTTCTTGGAGAGATATCTGGAAGGTCATGCTTTGGCTTGGGACAGCCATTGATATAGACTACCAGGATGTCCTTATTTTGTCTCTTCATAGTAACTCAGTTCTCCACCAATCATAGCCTGTTATTGCATTTCATGCTGAAAGTATCTTACCTGATGATTTCAACTAAGTTTAGTATGTTTCTCCTGCATTGCTTATAGCTGCTTGTCTTCTTTGATTTTGTCTGTTGCATGCCTATGCATTTCTGAGCCTAAGTGTGCCTTAATTCCGGACTGTAATTCCGGACTGCTATCATTTTAATTGGGATTGCATCTATTTATTTGACTGTTTTGTTCGGTATCTCGGTTTCACTGCCCATTTCATTCGTTTCAAGTGTTATCAGTTCGATGGCCAGCTCTCTGTTTTTGAGTTGAATGTTTCATTTGTACATGAATATTTTGTCTTTAAGTTTCCCATGCGTGATGATTGCATACTAATTCTTTTCCTTTCGTCTTATGCATGATCATCACATACGAGTTCGAGGGACTCACTTTTCCTCCACATTTGGTTGGGCTAAAAGCCCAACACGACTTTCTCTTGTGTCCAGCCAACCCGCAACAAAATAGAAGACTTTTTGGGCCAAGGCCCAATAGCGAACGAAAAACAGCCGCCGCAGTCCCTAAAACGGGCTGATCCATTTAATTTCCATCCTTTTTATCTTATTTTACTTTATGTATTTAGTTTGTATTATTCGACTAACCCCTTTTACTTTGTTTTGCTTTCTTAACTTAGATGAACTCTAATAAATTAGCGGGTTAGTTTTAGCAAAGGGTAATTAGTTCAAGAAAGACAAACAAACAATTCTATAAATTTTACTCTTTCTTTTTCTTTTCATGTTAAAACCATTTATAGTGTTTAATATTTATTTATTTAAAGATCTATTTGCAAAAAAATAAAAAATGATTATATATATATATATATATATATATATATATATATATATATATATATATATATATATATATATATATATATATATATATATATTTAAATGAAAGAAATTATGTTCTTCTTATCTAAACCTTCAAAATGTCATTAGTATGTAAAAATATAAAATCAAGTATTACGTTTATAAATAACTCTTCAAAATTTGGAATCAATCGCACATCATTTTAGCTAAACATAATTAATAAAAATTAATGAAAAAGGAGGGAAATTTATGTTCTTTTTTTATCATAATTTTCTTCTAAAGAAAAAATAAGTCTAAGCATTTCTATAACACCGTATTGATATAATATAAGTGTATTGATATAATATGAGTTTACTTAAGATTCACATTAGTTATTTTATATTTGTTCATGCTCTTAAAATCACAGAAAAGAATTATTAATATCTCTCCGTTTGGTTTGTTTCAAATATTTATTAAAATACTGTACAAACCTGCGTCTTCTTCTATTTGTATATTCTATGCAAATCTTATTTTAAGAAGCATTATTATTTAAATCTTTTTAGCAATTTTATAAGTTTTATTCAAAATGACGTTTGAAATCTTCCTTTATATAAATTATTATATTTTCTCTAAATCTTATATCAAGCAATAGTTTATATTTTTTTTAAAATTTCAGTAGTATTTATAAGCTATTTTCTTTAACTTTAAATATTATATTTGCATCCCTAGCCTTAATTAATCAACCTAAGTTGGTCGGATAACCGTAAGTTAACGGATTCTAAAGGATGCCTAACCCCTTCCCTTTAGGATAATATAGAGCCCTTACCTAGAATCACACTGGTTAAGCAGACTATTAATTGAGGTTTAGTTTTAACTTTACCTTAGTTAACATTTAGATGCCCTAATTCATCGTTAAATTAATTAGGTGGCGACTCCTTAAAACAAAATAAACAATTTAGGAATCACCAATATGTCATACCCTAATTGACTTCGGTTAAAATGGGGTGCGACAATATATATATATATATATATCCGTTTTCCAATTTTTGAAAAAAAAATTGTAGGCCCATATAGCCTGATGGATTCATTGCCACATGCGTATCAACCCATTAGAGAGAGCAAATGGAATTATTGTACAGCAACATAGTTAAAATACTTTAAAAAAAAGTGTGGTCCCCATATTAAACACCAACCAATATTAAAAAATTCAAAAAAACACCAACCAATTGAGCATTTTAAAAAAAAAGTGTGGTCCTTATATTAAACACCAACCAATATTAAAAAATAAAAAAAAACACCAACTAATATTTTAAAAAAAAAAGAAGTAAATAAAGTGGAACCCACCATCTCCAAACTCACGGGAAAAAAAAGGTGGACTCCAGATTAACAAAATCAAGCAATATAAAAAAAAAATGAATCCCATATTAAAAAAACAAACAATGTCAAAAAAAAGAGTGCAGACTTTGTATTCGTAGCAAACACTAATATAATAAAGTTTTAGATACGGAGCACAAACTACAATGTTATATTAATCGTGTTTTGAACATAGTATATATATATATATATATATATATATATATATATATATATATATATATATATATATATATTATATGCATAAAAATAGTGCAAACTAATAATGTCCAAAAGAATGGGCCCCATACTAAACAACACCAAGCAATATAAAAAAAAAAAACTATATAAAGCATGGGTTTAGACCCATGCTTCGTCGTCTGTTGTCCCTTAAAAAAAAAGGGGGGGGGGGGGCATACTAAATAACACCGAGCAATAAAAAAAAGGGAAGAAAAAAATGGAACTCACCATCTCCAAACTCATGGGAAAAAAAAAGTGGACCCCATATTATCAAAATCAAGCAATATAAAAAAAAAGTGAACCCCATATTAAAAAAATATAATGTTAAAAAAAAAGTGCAGACTTTATATTCGTAGCAAACACTAATATAATAAAGTTTTAAATACGAAGCACAAACTACAATGCTATAGTAATCGTGTTTTAAACATATTATATGTATATATATATATTATATGCATAAAAATAGTACAAACTAATAATGTCCAAAAAAAAAGTGCACCCCATAAAGGGTGGACCCCATACTAAACGACATCAAGCAATAAAAAAAAAGTGGATCCCACCATCTCCAAACTCATGGTAAAAAAAGTGGACCCCATATTAACAAAATCAAGTAATATAAAAAAAAAAAGTGAACCCCATATTAAAAAAAAAATAATGTAAAAAAAAAGTGCAGACTTTGTATTCGTAGTAAACACTAATATAATAAAATTTTAAATACGGAGTACAAACTACAATGTTATATTAATCGTGTTTTGAACATAGTATATATATATATATATATATATATATATATATATATATATATGCATAAAAATAGTGCAAATTAATAATGTCAAAAAAAAAAAGTGCACCCCTTATTAAAAAATCAAACAATATTCATGTAATTTCCAATGTATCTCATTAAGTCAATAATGATGAATTCATTACCACGTGCGTGTCAATTCATGAAATTGCTTTTCTTCAAAAAGTTAAGTAGTCAAACCATACAATTTTTTTTTATATTAACCTGAGATCTAATCTAGATATTAAACTGTTGTATTTGCTATTCCGCCATGTCATTTATTTGTTATGTTTACTAAAATAATTATACTTAAAATATTTATATTTTAAAATAAGATAGAATTTAATTACTTTTTTATTTTTATTCTTACTCTAATAAATGTGAAAAGAAATTAATATCGTAAAAAAAATATCAAATGCAGATCAAATAATGAATAAGGTAAATTAGTCAAATTATAATTCTAATAGACGTTTTCTTAAAAAACCATGCAAAAGACAACATGACAAGTAAAATGAGCTAAACCGAGAATATTTACTAAAAATTAAAAAATAGTATTTCTTCGTTTAAATAAAAAATCAGTTTCTACTTTATTTCGTTTTAAACATGTAAAATTAATTTAATAATTTGAATTAGAATTGTCCAAATCAAAATTTGATAAAAAATAATAAGTATTTTACACCTTTAAATTAATCAAATTAAAATTGAAAGTATCAACTGATGCTTAAATAATGCTATTGTTTTATCTCAAAGAGAAGAAAATAGTTTCCTTTTAAACAAGTCTTTTCTTTTAAAAAATATTAATAAATTTGCTGATTTTGTGTTCATAGCGAACATTAATATAATAAAATTTTAGATACGGAGCACAAATTACAATGTTATATTAATCGTGTTTTGAACATAATATATATATATATATATATATATATATATATATATATATCACTATTAAAAAATAACTACATATATATAAATGCACTATAATCTAAAGTGTTGGGCCCGTGCGCAGCACGGGCATAGGTCGTCTAGTATATATATAAGGGCAAACTTAGGGACTTTTGTAGTCCTCACAAGAATTTTCAATTTTTTAATTTTTTTTTAATTAATTACTTTTAGGTCCTAATCTTATTTATTTAAGTCAATTTTTTTATTTTTTTTTGTTTTTAAAGTCTACTTTTCAAAAGCTATCAAACCTCCTACCTCATTTTTCATGTTCTTTGGTTTTCTATTTGGTGCTCGATATCCGCATTTGAGCCCAATTAATCCAGATAATTCGCACTGTATTGCGCCCATTCGGGGGAAGCGCTCCCTCCAAAGATTTTTTCCATATCCATGTTCGAACCCTTAATCCATAATTAAGGGAGGAACAGCTCCATCCGCTGCACAAGTTAAATTATGTATTTGTCTTAAAAGTTCATTAACTATGTGTAGATTATTTATTTAGAACTAAATAACTTCAGAAAATTAGGATACATAACTTATTAATGTCAAATTCTGGCCCCGCATTTGATTTGAAGTAAATAATTTTATCAAAATGGAAGTTAAAATATTAAAGGAGTGGAATGAAAATTTTGCTTTCATATATTGAAAATATACTTATATGAAATTTAATTACTACTAACGTAATTACCCACTTGTGGGACTACAATGAGTATATGATTGTTGTTGTTGTTATTATACACTTGTATTAATACAAATTATATTTCTTTAATTAAAATATCTACCTTTATATCTTGAGTTTGTGCCCGGGCTTATCACGGCCTCATATAACTAGTTCACTAAAAAAAAAAAGTTGGAGTTTCTCCGTTAACACCTCTTCGTTCCATATTTATACCCTTGCCGCCAAATTAACCGAAACTATTCATTCGAAAAAACAAGAAAAGCAAAGAGAATTCTAGAAGAAGTTCCATTTATAACCGCACCTACTCTTCAGCATCACAACATCACAAGTCACAACTAGCACAGCACCACACAGATCAGAAGCACTACAAAACTTGTAACAATGTCCTCCACATCAAAATCTTTAATCCAAACACTAAAACGCTACTTCAAGAAACCTTGGGAAATAACAGGACCACAATCAAGTCCTGAATATGTACCCTCCATACCAAAAGCTACAGAGTACAGAATATTCTCACCTGCAACTCCACAAGCTGAAGCTATAGTCCCATCATCAAATCCTGAGACTGTATATGATATCAAGTACTTTTCACGTGACCAAAGGCGTAATCGTCCTCCTATAAGGAGAAGTGTACTTAAAAAAGCTGATGTTGAGAAGATGATGAAGGAGAAGACATTTGATGTTAATGATTTTCCTAAGCCGTATTTGACTGCTAAGGTTGAGGAAGATGATAATGCTATTGGTGGTGGCTACCAGAAATAGAAATAGAAGGTATAGCATATCGCTTGTTTTTCCTCTCTTATTTTCTTCGTTTGGCTGAAGAGAAAATATATGTTTTGTTAGTTTTAGTGCATTTATCTATTTTTGCTGTTAGGTCTTAGGTGTTCTTGCTTTGACCAAAATATTAATCCTTCCGTCCCCATTTATGTTACACTCTCTACCTTTTAGTCAGTCCAAAAGAATGATACCTTTCTATGTTTAGTATTCCGTCCCTCCCAATTTAAGTGTTGATCCGTTCCAAAAAAAAGTGTCTCTTTCTGTATTCAGTAAGTTGACAATTCACAACATTCTGCATGGCAATTTTAAAATCACAAGGATATTTTAGTACATTACACACATTTTTAATTTAGGACTAAAAGATTCAAAAGTCTCATTTAATTTCTTAAACTTTGTGATCATGATCAGTCAAATTAAGACACTTAAATTGGGAAGGAGGGAGCATTTGGCTTTTAGTTTTAGTGCATTTATTTTTTTCCTGTTTAGGTGTGCTTGCCTCGGGAAAAAATAATTTTCATGGAAGTGTTTTTGGTGGGAGATCAGTGTTTGGTTGGATGTAAAAGTGGGTGATATATGGTAATAATCCTACAAATTGTAGAATAAGGTACGAAAACGATGTTTTTAGTGATATTTTTTATATTAAAGGTGGATAGCATTGTATAGCTGTTGATTGAAGCAAGTAATAGCTACAAAGGGAAATGACTTCTGCTATGGTAGAAGTTTAGTGGAGTAACTAAATACTGGAGAAGTTCCGTAAAAAAAAAAAAACATTCTTGCCATGCTACATGTTCAATGGAATGATTAGGTATTGGTTTTTAATCCGTGTATTCTTTTCATGAAGTTAGAACTTCTTGTTAGAGCGATTAGTCAATACTAGTGTTTTGACTGCTAATGCTAATGCGGGGTTGGTTCTGAATAAGGAGTGGAGACAGATTCATGATATTGGTTGGTTATTCTAAGAGGACAAAAAAGCTAGGTTCTTTATTATATCCTTCATTGAAGGATGAAGTGAGAGTTCGCCACTTTTAAGGAATCTGCTTTGGATTTAATCTTTAAACTGCATATGATATTCAAAGAAAGAATTTGGTGAACTCTTATAGAGGAAGTCTATCTGATAAGATTCTACAAACATGACATTGAAAAGTAAGAAAGCTAAAAAATGTTAAGAGGAAACGAATGCAATGCTAGTGAGAAACAAACAAGTTATAGTGGAAAAGGGAAGTTTTTAGAACAATAGACTAGCAGAATATATCCCAAATCTTCTATGTATTATATTTTCTTCAAGGGTTACCTTTATCTCATCATCCTTCTACATTGCAACCTACAACAGTTTACTAGGTCCCCACTCTGATCCCCAGCCTCCCAAAGATCTCTGGCTCATTGAAACAAATTGTACGTATTATTAGTGTGCTGGTGTATAGGACAGGTGGTATGATTTGGCTTTTGAGGTTGGGACGACTTCGATTGTTCTCTGATTATCCTAAGGTAGTTCTTGTATTCGAAATCCTACCATTGGGGTAAATAGTGTTAGGAGCTTAAGCGGCACTCCAGATGTATCGAACTTCGTGGTTTTACTCTTTTCATATTACTATTTTGATTGTACAGTAGGTGGTGTGTTTGCAAAATCCATAACTGGTGACCATTCGTTACCAAAGTTAATGAATCATACACAAAATGTTGTTAGTTTTTTGCTTAAATATGTGCAATCTGGGAAACAGAGAACTGTGGTTGAGCTTCTAACAGTGAGAGAACTTTGGGGATTCCCACAGGTCACAGAGGAGGTTTTTGTATGACCAAATCCTAGGAAGAAAGAAGACTTACGCTAGAATTCCCTATATCTAGTAGGGTATACAAGACAAAGTCGTTGTAGATCTTTCATTCGAGGTGAAAAATTCACATAAAAAGGATTTAAGACTTTAATAGCATCTAGAATCGATGACTACCTATTCTCCATTGCGTCAGATGATGCTTTTAGAAATATCAGGCCATCCTTCATGCATAAAACTTTTTTGACTTAACCGGAACCATCTTGCTTAAATTTTGCACAGATGATAGACCTACTTGTTAAGTTAATGTTTTAATTAATTTTGAAACATTTCATCTGATAAAAGTTTTCAAACTAAATGAATGTGAATTTGAAGATACATTCTTCATTTAGTATTTTACGTTTTAGGTTCTTGAAAGTTACATGAAAGTTGCATGTATTTTAAGAAAAAATCATGAACCTATTTTAAATCCTATTTAATGAAAACTTTTATGTTATGTAATTTTTATCCTATAAATAGTGTTTCATTCTTTTGGAAAAGGCAAGCACTTCAAGAAAATAATTTTCGCTAAAAACTTTAGAGACATTGATCAAAAGGTGAAATCACCAATTCAAGAATAGAAGAGAAACTTTCTTGAATAATACTTGTTGTGGCTTAGTTGAATCCCGAAGATAGAGTTGTTATTTATTCTTCCGTTTGCTCGTGGGAGAGACTCCAACTATCTTCAAGAAACGTCTTAACGTGCCTCTAAGCAAGTTTATTTTGGATTTCTTTTATTATTATCATCCTTGTTCTAACAATTTGAAGATAGTTCTCTCTATGGCTACTACATCAACATTGAATGGTGTTCCATCTCTGCCTAATCCTAATTTTAAAATATTCGATGGCAAAGACTTTCCTAGATGGCGTGGAAAGATGGAATTCTTTTTAAGACGATTGAAGTTGGCATATGTTCTTGAACAACCTTGTCCTAATGCTCCTGGTTCTGAGGTAGCAACTGACGAGGCTACTTTGATTAAAGAACAAATTGCCAAGTGGAAAGATGATGATTATTTATGTAAGAATTATATTCTTGGAGGAATGTCCAACAAATTTTATGATCAATATTATACCAAGTGAAAATTTGTTAAGGATATTTGGGACACTCTCCAAAATATCTATTTGGCGGAAGAGGCGAGTTCAAAGAAATTTC